>NC_064817.1:60964204-61105678 GCF_023721935.1 Panthera uncia | reverse complement strand
GAAAAACAAATAACCCAGTGAAGAAATGGGCAGAAAACATGAATAGATACTTCTCTAAAGAAGACATCCGGATGGCCAACAGGCACATGAAAAGATGTTCAACGTCGCTCCTTATCAGGGAAATACAAATCAAAACCACACTCAGATATCACCTTACGCCAGTCAGAGTGGCCAAAATGAACAAATCAGGAGACTATAGATGCTGGCGAGGATGTGGAGAAACGGGAACCCTCTTGCACTGTTGGTGGGAATGCAAATTGGTGCAGCCGCTCTGGAAAGCAGTGTGGAGGTTCCTCAGAAAATTAAAAATAGACCTACCCTATGACCCAGCAATAGCACTGAGATACCAGAGTACTGATGCATAGGGCACTTGTACCCCAATGTTTATAGCAGCACTCTCAACAATAGCCAAATTATGGAAAGAGCCTCAATGTCCATCAACTGATGAATGGATAAGGAAATTGTGGTTTATATACACAATGGAATACTATGTAGCAATGAGAAAGAATGAAATATGGCCTTTTGTAGCAACGTGGATGGAACTGGAGAGTGTGATGCTAAGTGAAATAAGCCATACAGAGAAAGATACCATATGGTTTCACTCTTACGTGGATCCTGAGAAACTTAACAGAAACCCATGGGGGAGGGGAAGGAAAAAAAAAAGAGGTTAGAGTGGGAGAGAGCCAAAGCATAAGAGACTGTTAAAAACTGAGAACAAATTGAGGGTTGATGGGGGGTGGGGGGGAGGGGAGGGTGGATGATGGGTATTGAGGAGGGCACCTTTTGGGATGAGCACTGGGTGTTGTATGGAAACCAATTTGACAATAAATTTCATATATTGGATTAAAAAAAAAAAGAATTTCAATGCTCCATTAGCTAATCTATACAAAGAATGTAGAGAAAGGAGGAGTCTGCAGGTAATTGGAACCAGTCTTGGTAACGTAGAACCACGAAAACGTTTTCTTCATTAGATGACTGATTTTTGTTTGCCCTTATCTTCTGAAATTATGGATAATTGGTTTGTTGAGTACACTGTCCCTGGTAGGTGCTTCGATGAACAATGAATGCTGCCGGTATAACAATAACTGAGTCATCTCTATACCAAGGTATTATTGAACATTACTCTCTTTTTTGCAATTCGTAGCTTATTAACTTTCAAAGAATTTGGAAGTATATTTTACCAATATTTTCTATTAAAGAAAAAATGATATGGAAAATGATTTGGCTTTTATAGGTATGAAGTCTCTATAGTCATGAGATGGTCTTTACATTCTATACATCCAAATCAATTTTATGTCTTCCAAGTAATTACCCTAGGATAAAACATATTTTTGAAGTTCGCATTTCTTTGGAATTACTCTCAGAATTTAGGTAAAATATCTCTAATATGATTAATGGGTCAAATACTCATTATGCTTTGATTTCTGAAAATAATTAGAAGTTATTTAGAATCATGGTCAGTGAATAAAATGGAGAAGCTTGTTAATATAGATCCTAGTGAAAGACAAATGTTACTATAAATGAATGAGGCTTATTATCTTGTGTGGCATGTAAATTGAGTCAGGGATCATACTCAGGACCAGCCTTTTAGAAAATGTGCGGCATCACTTAATTAAAAATGAGGTAAAGGTGGTAAGGGAATAAGAGGGAAAACAAATACATTTCCACATTTCTAATTGACCCCAATTCTAAAATCTCATCTCCTCTTATCTGAGTAACTATGTACTAGTGTGGACAAGTGTATGGCTGAGGAAAACAATGCAGAGCTATTGTGGCTCCCACTCCCAGCACAGGAAAAGATAGTTTTGTTTTTTTTTTTATTTGCTTCTGTAGCAGTTCCGCTTTGTGAGTTAAATGATTTGCTGCTGCACACTGTTCAAAAGAAGTCACTGTCATTCTTTAAAATATATATTTATATATAATCCATATACAATGTAATTCACCTTTTTAAAGATATAGTTCAGTGATTTTTAGTATATTTGCAAGGCTATGCAGCTATTATCACTATTCTACTTCCAGAACATATCCATCACATAAAAAGAAACTTCATATCAATAAACAATCAATCTCCTTTACCCACTCCCCACTACCTCTGGCAAACACTAATCTACTTAATATTAATATCTCTATGAATTTTCCTTTTCTGGACATTTAATATAAGCGGTATCACATAATATGCAATATTTTTTAACTGGCTACTTTCACTTAACAATTTTCATTCAGGCTGTAGAATGCATCAGTACTTCATCCCTGTCTGTGGTTGAATAATATTCCTTTGCAGCGATGTACCACATTTTGTTTATGCACTTATCAGTTGATAGACATTTGGGTTGGTTTCACTCTTGGGCTATTATGAATATTACTGTTATGAATATTTGTTTACAAGCTTTAGTGTGGATATACTATTTCAATTCCTTTAGTTATATACATAAAGGGGGAATTCCTGGGTCATATGGGTTATGCTATATTTAACTGTTTGAACAACTGCAAGACTCTTTACCAAAGTGCCTGTAGCATTTTTGCATTATTGACTGTAGTGTTATTACACTTCTGATCCCTTTCAATTCTCATAAACACTCAATTCTGTTTGTCTCTTTGATGCTCTAGAGACATTCTAGTGTGTAAAAATAGTATTTCAGTGAGACTTAGGTTTGCATTTGAATAATGATGGTATCTCTTCTCATGTGTTTACAGGTCATTTGTGTATCTTTCTTGGAGAAATCCTATGCAATTGTTTTTTTTTTAATTGTGTTGCAGGAGATATTTATATATTTGGGATACAAGTTTTATGTCACAAAATATGTTTTACAAGTATTTTCCCTCACACATTCTATTTCAGACAATGTGTTTAACAAACAATTTCTCCCACTCTGTAGATTATCTTTTGCCTTTTTTGGTGGTATCCTAAAACCTACAAAAGTTTCAATTTTGAGGAAGCTAAACTTTTCTATTTTTTTTAGTCACTTGTATTTTTTGTATCTTATCTAAGAAATTATTACATACCTCAGGGACAAGAAGATTTACTCCTGTGCTTTCTTCTAATAATTTTAAACTTTTTTCATTTATATTTAGGCATTTTATCCACTTTGAGTTAATTCTTCTGCATGATGATCCCAATTTCATTCTTTTGCATATAGATATAGCTATACCAACAACATTTTTTGAAAAGATTATTCTTTCTCCCTTTGAATGGTTTTGTCTTAATTGACCATAAAACTAAGGGTCTGTTTCTAGAGTCTAAATAGTATTCTTCTGATATGTATGTCTATCCATAGGCCATATTTCATTCTCTCTCATTAGCACATAGTATTCCCTTGTGTATATAAACCACAATTTCTTTATCCATTCATCAGTTGATGAACATTTAGTCTCTTTCCATAATTTTGCTATTGTTGAAAGTGCTGTATAAACATTGGGGTACATGTGCCCCTATGCATCAACACTACTGTAACCCTTGGGCTAATTCCCAGCACTGCTATTGCTGGGTCATAGGGTAGATCTATTTTTAATTTTTTGAGGAACCTACACACTGTTTTCCAGATCGGCTGCACCAGTTTGCATTCCCACTAACAGTGCAAGAGGGTTTCTGTTTCTCCACAACCTCCTCAGCATCTATAGTCTCCTGACTTGTTCATTTTAGCCACTCTGGTGTGAGGTGGTATCTCATTGTGGTTATGATTTGTATATCCCTGATGAGGAGCGACGTTGAGCATCCTCTCATGTGCCTGTTGGCCATCTGGATGTCTTCTTTAGAGAAGTGTCTATTCATGACTTCTGCCCATTTCTTCACGGGATTATTTGTTTTTCAGGTGTGGAGTCGGTAAGCTATTTATAGATATTGGATACTAGCCCTTTGTCAGATATGTCACTTGCAAATATCTTTTCCCATCACGTTGGTTGCCTTTTGTTTTGTTGATTGTTTTCTTTGCAGTGCAGAAGCTTTTTTATCTTCATGAGGTCCCAATAGTTCATTTTTGCTTTTAATTCCCTTGCCTTTGGAGCTGTGCCAAGTAAGAAATTTCTGCCGGTGGGGTCAGAGAGTTTTTTTTTTCCTGCTTTCTCTTCTAGGGTTTTGATGGTTTCCTGTCTCACATTCAGGCCCTTTTTCCATTTTCAGTTTATTTTTGTGAGGGTGTAAGAAAGTGGTCTAGTTTCATCCTTCTGCATGTTGCTGTTTAGTTCTCCCAGCACCATTTGTTAAAGAGACTGTCTTTTTTCCATTGGATATTCTTTCCTGCTTTGTCAAATATTAGTTGGCCATACTTTGTGGGTCTAATTCTGGATTCTCTATTCTATTACATTAGTATATGTGTCTGTTTTTGTGCTAATGCCATGCTGTCTTGATGATGGCAGCTTTGTAGTAGAGGCTAAAGTCTGGGATTGTGATGCTTCCCGCTTTGGTCTTCTTCTTCAAAATTACTGTGGCTATTCGGGGTCTTTTGTGGTTCCATACAAATTTTAGGATTGCTTGTTCTAGCTTCGAGAAGAATGCTGGTGCAATTTTGATTGGGATTGCATTGAATGTGTAGAGAGCTTTGGGTAGTATTGACATTTTAACAATATTTGTTCTTCCAATCCGTGAGCATGGAATGCTTTTCCATCTCTTTGTATCTTAAATTTCCTTCATAAGCTTTCTATAGTTTTTAGCATACAGATGTTTTACATATTTGGTTAGGTTTATTTCTAGGTATTTTATGCTTCTTGGTGCAATTGTCAATGGGATCAGTTTCTCTATTTGTCTTTCTGTTGCTTCATTATTAGTGTAGAAGAATGCAACTGATTTTTGTACATTAATTTTGTATCCTGCGACTTTGCTGAATTTATGTATCAGTTCTAGCAGACTTTTGGTGGAGTCTATCGGGTTTTCCTTGTGTAGTATCATGTCATCTGCAAAAAGTGAAAGCTTGACTTCATCTTTGACAATTTTGATGCTTTTGACTTCCTTTTGTTGTCTGATTGCTGATGCTAACACTTCCAACACTATGTGAAACAATAGCGGTGAGAGTGGACATCCCTGTAATGTTCCTGATCTCAGGGGGAAAGCTCTCAGTTTTTCCCCATTGAGGATGATATTAGCTGTGGGCTTTGCATAAATGGTTTTTATGATGTTAAGTATGTTCCTTCTATCCCCACATTCTAGAGGGTTTTTACTAAGAAAGGATGCTGAATTTTGTCAAATGCGTTTTCTGTATCGATTGACAGGATCATATGGTTCTTTTCTTTTCTTTTATTACTGTGATGTATCACATTGATTGATATGCGAATGTTGAACCAGCTCTGCAGCCCAGAAATGAATCCCACTTGATCATGGTGAATAATTCCTTTTATACGCTGTTGAATTCGATTTGCTAGTATCTTATTGAGAATTTTTCATGCATATTCATCAGGGATATTGGCCTGTAGTTCTCTTTTTTTACTGGTTCTCTGGTTTGGGAATCAAAGTAATGCTGGCTTCATAGAATGAGTCTGAAAATTTTCCTTCCGTGTCTATTTTTTTTTGGAATAGCTTTAGAAGTATAGGTATTATCTCTGCTTTAAATGTCTGGTAGAATTCCCCAGGGAGCCATCTGATCCTGGACTCTTATTTGTTGGGAGCTTTTTGATAAGGTATTCAATTTCTTTGCTGGTTATGGCTCTGTTCAAGTTTTCTATTTCTTCCTGTTTGAGTTTTGGAAGTGTGTGGGTGCTTAGTAATTTGTCCATTTCTTCCAGGTTGTCCAGTTTGTTGGCATATAATTGTTCATAGTATTCCCTGATAATTTCTTTTATTTCTGAGAGGTTGGTTTTAATAATTACATTTTCATTCATGATTCTATCTATTTGGGTCATTTCCCTTTTCTTTTTGAGAACCCTTGCTAGAGGTTTATCAATTTTATTTTTTCAAAAAACCAACTCTTGGTTTCATTGATCTGCTCTACACCTTTTTTAGATTCTATATTGTTTATTTCTGCTCTGATCTTTATTATTTCTCTTCTTCTGTTGGGTTTGGGGTATCTTTACTGTTCTGCTTCTATTTCCTTTAGGTGTGCTGTTAGATTTTGTATTGGGGATTTTTCTTGTTTCTTGAGATAGGCCTGGATTGCAATGTATTTTCCTCTCAGCACTGCCTTCGCTGCATCCCAAAGCACTTGGCTTGTTGTCTTTTCATTTTCATTTGTTTCCATATATTTTTAAATTTCTTCTCTAATTGCCTGGTTGACCCATTCATTCTTTAGTAGGGTATTCTTTAAACTCCATGCCTTTGGAGGTTTTGCAGACTTTTTCCTGTGTTTGATTTCAAGCTTCATAGCATTGTGGCCTGAAAGTGTTCATGGTATGATCTCAATTCTTTTATCCTTATGAAAGACTGTTCTGTGACCCAGTATGTGATCTATCATGGAGAATGTCCCATGTGCATTTGAGAAGAAAGTATATTCTGTTTCTTTGGGATGCAAATTTCTAAATATATCTGTCAAGTCCTTCTGATCCAATATATTATTCAGAGCCCTTGTTTCTTTATTGATCCTGTGTCTATATGATCTATCCATCGTTGTAAGTGGGGTATTAACGTCCCTTGCAATTACCACATTCTTATCAATAAGGTTGATTATGTTTGTGATTGTTTTATATATTTGTGGGTTTCCATATTCGTCTCATAGACATTTATATTTGTTAGCTCTTCCTCTTGGATAGACACTGTAGTTATTATATAACTCCCTTCTTCATCTCTTGTTACAGCCTTTAATTTAAAGTCTACTTTGTCTGATATACATATAACTACTCCAGCTTTCTTTTGACTTCCAGTAGCTTGATAGATAATCCTCCATCCCCTCACTTTCAATCTGAAGGTGTCCTCAGGTCTAAAATGAGTCTCTTATAGACAGAAAATACATGGGTCTTGTTTTTTTTTATCCATTATGATACCCTATGTCTTTTGGTGGGAGCATTTAGTCCATTTACATTCAGTGATATTATTGAAAGATATGGGTTTAGAGTTATTGTGATGTTTGTAGGTTTCATGCATGTAGAGATGTCTCTGGTACTTTGTGGTTTTTGCAACATTTCTCTCACAGAATCCCCCTTAGGGTCTCTTGTAGGGCTGGTTTAGTGGTGATGAATTCGTTCAGTTTTTGTTTGTTTGAGAAAACCTTTATCTCTCCTTCTATTCTGAATCACAGACTTGCTGGATAAAGGGTTTTCGGCTGCATAAATTTTCTCTTTTTCACATTGAAGATTTCCTGCCACTCATTTCTGGCTGGCCAAGTTTCAGTAGGATAGGTCTGCCACTACTCTTATGCTTCTACCTTTGTAAGTTAGAGCATGTTTATCCCTACCTGCTTCCAGAATTTTCTCTTTATCTTTGTATTTTGCCAGTTTCACTGTGATATTTGTGCAGAAGATCGATTCCAGTTATTTCTGAAGGTAGTTTCTGTGCCTCTTGGATTTCAATGCCTTTTTCCTTCCCCAGATCATGGAAGTTTTCGGCTATGATTTGTTCAAGTACAACTTCAGCCCCTTTATCTCTCTCTTCTTCTGGAATTCCTATGATACGGATATTATTCCATTTGATTGCATCACTTAGTTCTCTAATTCTCCCCTCATACTCCTGAATTTTTTTCTATTTCATGGCTTCCTCTTTTTCCATAATTTAATCTTCTAATTCACCTATTCTCTCCTCTGCCTCTTCAATCCATGCTATAGCTGCCTCAATTTTATTTTCCACGTCGTTTATAGCATTTTTTAGCTCCTCATGACTATTTCTTAGTCCCTTGATCTCTGTAGCAGTAGATTCTCCACTGTCCTCTATGCTTTTTTGAAGTCCAGCGATTAATTTTTTGACTATTATTCTAAACTCTTGTTCAGTTATATTGCTTAAATTGGTTTTGATCAATTCGTTAGCTGTCGCTAATTCTTGGAGTTTCTTTTCAGGAGAAATCTTCCATTTGACCATTTTTTGTAGTCCCTGTGGTAGCTCCCAACTGCAGGGCACTTCCCCTGTGCTGTCCAGGGTAACTTGTGTTGGTGGGCGGAGCTGCAGTCAGACCAGATGTTTGCCCCCAGCCCACCACTGGGGCAGAGTCAGAGTGGTTTGTACCATATCTTCCCCTCTCCCAGGGGCAGGGCTTGCTGTGGAGTGGTGTTGACCCTGTCTGAGCTACTTGCACATTGCCAGTGCTGCTTCAATGTGATCTGGTCAATGGTGTATTAGACGGGCTATATTTGCAAGGTGCACAGGGTCGGGAGGGGTAGTCTTAGCTCATTTTGCCACAGGTGATCCCCTGTGGGAAGGGCCCTGCAGCACTGGGAGGGAGGCAGCCCGTTGGAGGGATTAATCCACACAAGCACAGCATTGGGTGCAAGCAAGTTAGATGATGGGAGCTGGTTCCTTTTGGAATTTTGGCTGGGGGATGGGAGAGTAAAATGGGGCTTTCCAGCGCCTTTGCCCCCCACTGATCTGAGCTCTGTCTTCCAGGGCTCAACAACCGTCCCTCCCGGTGTCCTCTGACCCTCCTCACTCTCTGAGAGCAGAGTTGTTGACTTTTAACATTCCATATATTAAGTCCCACTGGCTGTCACAACTCACAGAGTCCAGCCCCTTGGCTTTTGCAAGTCAGGCTTAGGGGGCTCTGCCTTGCCAAGCGGGCTGCCCCTCCACTGCTCTGGCTCCCTCCCACCGGTTCTTGTGGCATGCACCACCTCTCCACCCTTCCTACCCTCTTCTGTGGGCCTCTTGTCTATGCTTGGCACTCGTGAGTGCATTATGCTAGTCTTCTGGCAGTTTTCTGGGTTATTTAGGCAGATGCGGGTGGAATCTAAGCCATCAGCAACACGAGGTGAGCCCAACGTCCTCCTATGCTGCCATCTTCCCCTACCTAAAGTACTTTTAATGATGTACCCACATGGATGGTGCTGATGTCTTTGGCACTCATAGCTCCAATGAGTGGCCTTTAGCAGCACCTGAAGCTCAGTTTGAAGGCTCCCTTCCACTGCAAATGATGGGAACTTAGCCAATGATAAATGCAGTTGGAGGATAAGCTCCCTACTTCCTCACCCCTACTTGAGACAACTCTTTTTTGTTGATCTTTTGAAAGAACCAGGTCCTTGTTTCATTGATCTATTTTTTTTTTGTTTATTTGTATATCATTTATTTATGCTCTAATATTTCTTATTTCCTTACTTTTCCCTTGTTCTGTGTTTTGTCTGTTCTTCTTTTTTAGTTCCTTTAGCTGTAGGCTTGGTTTGACTATTTGAGATTTTTCTTGCTTCTTGATGTTTCCCTGTCTTGCTGTAAGCTTCCCTCTTAGAACCACTTTGTTGTATCCCAAAAATTTTGGGCAGATGTGTTTTCATTTTCATTTATTTCCATGTAATTTTGACTTCATGTGTGATATTTTGGTTTACCCATTAATTGTTTAATAGCATGTAACTTAACCACCTTGTATTTGTGCCCTATCTAGATTTTTTCCTTGTGTTTGATTTCTAGTTTCATAACAGTATGGTTAGAAAAGATACATAGTAAAACGTTTTTTTTTTTTTTAATTTGTTAAGATTTGTTTTATATCCTAATATGTGTTTTGTTCTGGAAAATATTCTGTGTGCACATGAAAATAATGTGTATTCTGCCTGTTTTAGGATAGAATATTCTGAATATATGTATTAAATCTATCTCGTCAAGTGTGTCATTAAAAGCCCCAGTTTCCTTGTTGGATATGTGTTTTGATGATCTGTCCATCAGTTTAATTGCTCTGTTAAAATCACCTATTATTATCTTGTTACTATTTATTATTTTTTTATGGTTGTTATTAATGGTTTTGTAAATTTGGGTGTACCATGTTGGGTATACAAATATTTTAAATTGTTATATCTGCTTGTTGGATTGTACCCTTTATTATTATTTGGTGTCCCTCTGTCTATTGTTATAGTCTTTGTGTTAAAGTCTATTTTGTTTCATATAAGTACTACCTTATCTTTCTTTTTCCATCAATTTGCCTGATAAATATTCCTCCTTGCCCCCACTTTCAATCTGCAGGTGTCTTTCAGTCTGAAATGAGTCTATTGCAGGCAGTATGTAAATGGACCTTTTTTTAAAAAATTCATTCTGTCGCCCTATGTCTTTTGATTGGAACATTTTGTCCATTTACATTCCAAGTAATTATTGATAGATACGTATTTGTTGCCTTTCTGTTACTTATTTTATGGTTGTTTCCATAGATTTCCTCTGACCGTTTCTTCTCTTGATCTCTTTCCTGGTTTGTTGGCTTTCTTTAGTGATATACCTGGAATCCTTTCACTTTATTCTTTGCATATTTGTTCCTGGTTTTGGATTTGTGGTTGCCCTTTGTATATAACATTTTCTGCATATAGCAGTTTATATTAAATTGATAGTCACTTAACTTTAGAACCATTCTTCACTCCTCTCCCTCTCACCTTTTAGATACATGGTGTCATATTTTATCTCATTTTATTTTATGAATTCCTTGATTTGTGTTTTTTTTTTCTTTTCATACTCTCACTTAAGGTCTTCCTTTTCACTTAAAGAGTTCCCTTCTATATTTGCTATAGGACTGGTTTACTGGTCATGAACTCCTTTAGTTTCTGTTTAAGAAACTCTTTATCTTTCTTTTTATTCTGAATGATAGCCTTGCTGTATAGAGTATTCTTGACTGCAGATACATCCTTTTCATCATTTTTAATATATCATGCCTCTCCTTCTGGCCTACAAAGATCCTACTGAAAAATCAACTCTTAGCCTTATGGTGTTTTCCTTGTATGTAACTGTCTTCTTTTTGATACTTATAACATTTTTTGTCTTTATTGCCACTTTTGCCATTTTAATTACAACCTGTCTTGGTGTGATCCTGTTGGGTTGAATTTTGGGGAAGATCTCTGTGCCTCTTGGATCTGGATATCTGTTTCATTCTCCAGATTATGGAGGTTACAGCTATTATTTATTCAAATAGATTTTCTGTCCCCTTATTTCTCTTCTTCTTCTTCTTCTTCTTCTTCTTCTATCCTTATAATGCAGATGTTATTATGTTTTATGGAGTCACTTATTTCCCTAAGACTATTCTCAAATTGCATAAATTTCTTTCCTCTCCTTTGCTCAACTCTGTTACTTTCTATTACTCTCTCTTTGTTAATTCATTAATTTGTACCTCTGCTCCACCCCACCTGTTATTTATCCCATCAAGTGTATTTTTAATTTATTTTTTTCCTGATCTGTTATTGATTCTCCATATCTTAAGGGTCTCACTGATGTCCTCCACTCTTTTCTCCAGTCCAGTTCGTATCTTTATGAACATTACTTTAAATTCTCCATGAGGCATATTACCTATATCATTTTACTTTGATCTCTTGTTGTGGTTTTGTCATTTTCTTTCATATGGGAGAAACTTATCTGTCTCTTTATTTTGCCTGACATTCTGTGTCTGTTTACATGTGTTAGGAAACTCAGTTGCTTCTCTTGTTTTTTAAGATAATAGTCTTATGAAGAACAGTTGCTATAGTGTCTTGCACTGCACTGTCACATGTTTCCTAGGGCCTGACACTTCAGGAAGTATCTCCTATGTTTTGCATGCTCTCTTATGTTGAGGCTTGGCCTCTTTCTCCTTTAGTCCAGTTGTCCTTAGAGTCTCTCTTTGCCTATTGTGTGCAACAAGGTGTGCAGTGGTCTGCTTGTGAAACAAGACCTTCTCCTCACTACTGCCAGAACTGAGGTCATGCAAAATGCCTGGTTCAGGAGATATGGTGTTGGTGGTATTTGTGCATGTCTTCTAGTGGAGGGGCTTATAGCATTGAACTCAGGCATTGTGACTGGGAGGGACTGACCTGTTGAAATATGGTGTGGCAGGGTTTGGTTCAAGCAAGTTAGGTAAGCAATGTAGGCCCCATTTGGCTCCTACAGTTGGCTGTTTTTTTATTCTGGGGGGCAGGGGAGGGAAATGGCACCTGCCAGATCCTTTTTTTCTGGAACATTCCTCCCGTGATCTCTGTCTCTCCAGGATATATTCTGGCATGAGTAAATCACTCTCCCTCCCATCTCCTCCTGATGTTTTTCAAACTGTTGGTTCTACACTGTATCAAGGACTGTTTGTTGTGCTGTCTCTTTAAGGGCAAGGTCTCCACTTCCTAACACCTTCTGTGCTCTCCCAGAGAGACATTTTTTTAAATTCCAGGCTTTAAGTCCTGTTGGTTCTAAAAACTTATGAAATTTGGTTCCTCACACTTATAAAGGTAAATATTATGGGAATATGTCCTCCCTGTTCATGGGCTTATTGATGTCAAATCTGTTTTCATCCCTTCTGTTCACCATTGGTTCCCTCCCCACTGCAGACAGCCACAGTCTGTTTTACTCCCAGACCAAATAATTTTCCTTCCTACCTTCTTCGATGTGGCCTCTTCCTTGCCTTTAGTTGTGAAGTTTGTTCTGCCAATCTTCATGTCATTTCTTGGGTCATTTACACTGATGTGGGTGTTATCTATTTGTATACATGAGATGAGTCACAGTTAGTTTTCTCTTATTCTGTCATCTTTCCAGCTGACCTCTGTGTTTTCTTTGTTCTTAGCAGCCCACACGAATCTACAGTATGCTGGGTTCTGTTAGCACTGTGAGATAAGCAACACTGGAGCAAATTTCTCAGACAGGTGTCAGATAATATGGATTGTTGGACACGTGGTACATGTCTTTCACTCACCTAATAGAAGCTGGGAGCAGGACTTTTTCATCTGTTTACTCTGTGGTGAGCCAGGAGGAATGGCTCTGGCAATTGGCAGTCCAATCCTCCTTGTGTTATCAATGGCCCAGGGTGGTTATATTATGCCATATCCCAACAACCCTTTAGAGTATACTACAGTATGAGTCCCATTAGCTAGACAGAAACCAGTCCTCTGGGTAGTCCTCAGAAATAGGATGTTGGCCATACAGTGCACCTTTTTTCCTCTCTAAGAAGGTTGGGAGCTGGAAGGTTTTGGTCCACTTGCTCTGTGTTGAGATTTGAAGTAGGCACTGGCCTTCTGAACTGTTGTCTCTGTTTTCATTGTCCATAGATGGCTAGGGAATGTTGTGTCTCTTATCCTGTCAGCACTCTCTGAGACAGGCTAGACAGAAGTCAAAACTCTGGGTAGCCCCCAGAAAAGTTGAGACATTGGATATATGATGCATCTCCATCGCTCCCTGTGTAAAAACTGGCATCTGAGGTTTTTTAACTGCTATTTCTGTGCTTATCTTGGGGGTGTGGCTATGACAACTGCCAACCTGAATTGCAGCCTTGGTTCTCACTGGCTCCAAGTAGCTAAAGTATTGTCATGTCTCATGTTCCATTACTGTTCTAAGACAGGCTATACATAAACTAGTCATCTCTGTAGCCCCTTGAATTATGAGGGCATTGGATATGCAATGCATCGCTTTTCCTCCCCAGTAAGAAGCTGGTTGCTGAGGTTTTTCAACTTCTAGTTCTGTGCTGGGCTGGGAGAAGGAGCTATGGCTACTGCTAGCTCAAATTGCCATTTCTGTTTTTACTGGTCTTAGACAACTAGAGTATGCCATGTTCCATCAGCCTTCCAAGACAAGCTAGACACATGTCAGGATTCTGCGTAGCCCCCAGAAATTTTGGGGTATTGGACATATAGGACATCTCTTTCTCTTCCCAGTGAGAAACTGGGGATTACTGTCCCAATCATATGGTGCCATTCTGGGGGTAGAGGTTATGGCAAGAATGTATTTAAAATGTCCCTACAGACTTTGATGTGTCTGGTTTCACACTTACCCCAGATGCAGGAGCCTCTTTACTAGTTTCTGAACTTCTCATAGAAGAAATATGCCTAAGGATTGTTAAATTAGTGTGTTCATAAGGGAAATATTATCCAAGGATTCCATTTTTTTCCATCTTGCTGACCAGCCCTGAACAATTTTTAAAAGTAGGTTAGGTTTCCTAAAATATTCTTTTTTTCCCCTTTGTTTATTAATGCATTAAATTCCCATCATTTCTGAAAATTTCTGATAGATTTTTAAATAAATAATTCATTATTGCCAGTTCCTTTATTTCATTACTTGAAAATTTTGTGCCACTTTTTCCTGGCCCCCATGATTTCAAATGAGAATTCTGTCATTTGAATTGTTGTACCTTATAAGTGATGCATCATCTTGTTTTTGCTTTAAATATTTTATTTGTCCTATTTTTCAGAATTTTAAGTATTATTTGTCTTGGAATGTGTTTCTTTGGGTTAATCTTTTCTAGATTTGCACAACTTCTTGAATCAATGGGTTTATATCTTTCTCCAAATTTTGGAACACTTCAGCCATTATTTCTTGAAATATTTGTTTATCCTCACTCTCTCTCTTCAATTTTTGTGACTTCAAAGATACTAATGTAATATATTTTGTTATTGCCCTATAGATCTTTGAAGCTTGCCTCCTTTTATCCATCCACTTTTTTTCTCTATTGTTTTCACTGGGCAAATTCTATTTATCTGTTCTCCACTCCACTTATTCTAACCTCTGTCACGTCCTCTCCACTACTGAGCCCACATAATGAGTTTTTCATTTCTATTTTTTTCCAGTTCTCTCATTTCCATTTAGTCTTTTATAAAGCACCTGTTTCTTTGCTTTAATTATATATATATATATATATATGTTTTTCTTTTTTTGAAAAATGTAATTGTTGAAACATTTTTATGATGGCTGCTTTAAAATCTTTGTCAGCTACTCCCAACATGACTAAGTTTTGTATTGGCATTTGTTAATTGTCTTTTTTCATTCAAGTTGTGATTTATCTGGTTCTTGATTTGACACATGATTTTTCATGTAGCCTGGAAATTTTGGTTATAATGTTAGAAGATTCGGAGTCATATTGAAATCTTTCATTTTAACAAGCAGTAACCCTATTTAGGTTGAGCACACAGATCTTAGTCTATTTTGGGGGCTGTGATTTCAATGACAGTTTAATTCTAAGAGAGTATTGTTATGGTAGGATCTCCCTTGTTGGTGTTCCTTAGTTTTCCTGTTCTCTCATGGTGGGGGAGAAGAGTTCAGGCTTATTGGGATAAAGAAGTTTCCCAGTTCTTTCACATGACATGGTGGAACCCTCTCACCAGTGTCACCATTCCAATCAGTGACTCTCATTGGGGGAGAGAAGCCTCAGCCCAACAGGGAAGGGAGATATTTTCTTGACCAGTTGTAGCCAGTGGATTTTCCAATTGTTTCCCCTTTTCCAGTGGTGCCAGGATCACTGGTTTTGCCAACGGGACTGTTGACCAAGAAGAAGAAAGAGTTTGGACCGCATGTTGTAAGGTTGGTGATAGGAAAACAACAGACATGTATTACCTTCTCTTGACTGAAGACTTTTACAATACCCTGACATTGTATATATCTTCCAATACAGGGGTTCCAAGCCAGCTCACCTTCCTTGTTACACCTTTCAAAGTACTACGTCAGTTGTTTCCTGCATTTTTACCTTTACAATTGTTCTTATCAGGGAGAAATAAGAAGATATAAATATATGCTATCTTCTCTGGATCACAAGTATCTATAGTTGTGTTTTTGAAAGATTACTCTAGCTGAGGTGAAATTTCCAAATGCAGGTTAGAAAGGATGAATTATATCACTAATTTTCATCCATTATTTTTATTTTTGTTTTTAAATGCTTTTATTTTTGAGAGAGGCAGAGAGAGAAAGAGAAAGAGAAGGCATGAGAAGGAGAGGAGCAGAGAGGGATACAGAGGATCTGAAGCAGGCTCTGTGCTGACAGCAGAGAGCCTGATGCAAGGCTCAAATTCACAAACCATGAGATCATGACCCAAACTGAAGTCAAATGTTAACCGACTGAGGCAACCAAGTGCCCCATTTTTCACCCATTATTTTTTAAAATGGCATGTGTCTAATGGAATTGCTCCCACAATCTGGGAATGCCATCCACAAATGAATTTATTTCAGTTTTTATACTTGATAAATGCCCTTTTTAGTACTCCAACATACTTGGATAAAAATGTTGTTGCCATGCCATCACTTCCTTTACTAGCTGGAGTTGTTTGGTATGAGAAAAATATCTGTCCTGTATTTTTCACTTTTTTTTTTTAGTTTTTATATTTGAGACTTCTCTATCATACTATCATCTGCTTCTCCTTTTACTACCTCTACTACCTAAAATGTGAGAGATCTTACATATATATAATTAACCAAAATCATTCCAAACATTTGTCACTAGTCCTCATCTTCAGATAACTGTTCTCTGACACACCACCTCACACCCAAATAATGTATCCTATGCTTCAGACATATCAACCTTATCTCTGGTTATATTATACGTCACATGTGTATTAGTCATGTTTCTCCAGAGGGAAAAAATGAATAGGAAATATTTATGTATAAGGAGCTATTTCACATGATTATGGAGACTGTCAATTCTCGAAATCTAGAGTTGAAAAACTGGAGACCCAGGAGAGATGCTGTAGTTCCAGTTTGAAGGCTGTCAGGTCCAAGACCAAGAAAAGCTCATGTTTCAATTCATGTCCAAAGAAGCAATAATTTGCTGGTTGAAGGCAGTCTGGCAGGAGGAGCTACCTCTAACTCACAGGATAAACCGTCTTATGGTTGTATTCAGGTCTTCACCTAATTGAATGTGGCCCACTTACATTCAGGAGGGAAATCTTCTTTACTCAACCTACCAATTCAAATGTTAATCTCATCCAGCAGTATTTACAGATACAGTCAGAATAATGTTTGACCAAATGTCTGGGAACCCCAGACCTCACAATATTTTTATTGAGTATATGTTATCTACCTTATTTCTAAAATGTATTAATCACCTAATATGTGCCAAATGTTTTACATATATTATTAAATCTAGTTCATAAATTAAACCAATGAGGTTTAGTGTCATTATTTTAATATTTACAGGAACTTACTTGCTTACTCTCTACATGCCTGCAACATGTAATTGATGATTTTCTCATACTGTATTGTAATTATTTATGTATATAATTGTTCCTTTACTAAAACTGAGTGTCAAGACAAAGTCTAAATCTTTATCTAGCATGTTTTTTCACAGAATTATTCAGTAGATGCTTTAAAATGCCTAATTCCATTGGCCAAGTGTCCATTGATTATATTAAAAGCAATAATGATAATGATAATAATACTAATGAAAGCTAACATTTAGTATAATGCCTTTAAAATACATTCATGTTGTCACAAATGGCAGGAATTCCTTTTTTATTGCTGCTGAATATTACATTATATAAATAAATTTCTCCATCCCATCATCCATTTGTGGACACAACGTGTTTTTATATCTTGGTTATTGTGAATAATGTCGGAATAAATATGTGAATGCATATATTTCCTTGATATCTTGTTTTCACTTCCATTGGATATATATCCAGATGTGGAAATGTTAGATCACATAGTATTTCTATTTTGAATTTTTGGAAAAGCCTCCCTACTGTGTTCCATAGACACTGAACCAATTTACATTTCCAGATAGAAAAATATAGATACTGACTAATACCACTTATATGTGGGATATTTTTAAAAAATCATAAAAAGAATAGAATACTAGTTACCAGAGTCTGGGGTATTGAAGATAGATTTTTCTAAAGGTCCAAACTGCAAGCTCATTTACAATTACACCAAAAACCATAAAATACCTAGGAATAAACCTAACTAAAGTGTTGAAAAATCTATACACTAAAAACTATAGAAAGCTTATGAAATAAATTGAAGAAGATGCACAAATAAAGGAAAAACATTCCATGCTCATGGATTGGAAGAACAAATATTAAAATGTTGATGTTACCCAAAGCAATCTACATATTCAATGCAATCCCTATAAAAATAACAACAGCATTCTTCACAGAGATAGAACAATCCTAAAATTTGTTTGCAAGCAGAAAGGACCCCAGATATCCAAACCAAGCCTGAAAAAGAAAACCAAAGCTGGAGGGATCAAAATTCTGGACTTCAAGATGTTTTACAAAGCTGTAATCATCAATACAGTATGGTACTGGCACAAAAATAGACACATAGATAAATGGAATAGAATAGAAAATCCAGAAATAGACCCACAAATGTATGGTCAACTAATTTTTGACAAAGAAGGAAAGAATATCTAATGAAATAAAAACAGTCTCTTTAGCGAATTGTGTAGGAAAAACTGGACAGCAACATGCAGAAAAATGAACCTGCACCACTTTCTTACACCATACACAAAAATAAACTCAAAATGGATGAAAGACTTAAATGTAAGACAGGAAGTCATTAAAATCCTAGAAGAGAAAGCAGGAAAAAATCTCTTTCACCTAGACTGCAGCAACTTCTTACTCAACGTGTCTCTGGAGGCAAGGGAAACAAAAGCAAAAATGAACTACTGGGACCTCATGAATATAAAAACCTTCTGCACGGTGAAGGAAACAATCAGCAAAGCTAAAAGGCAATGGCCAGAATGGGAGAAGATATTTGCAAGTGACATATCCGATAAATGGTTAGTATCCAAAATCTATAGAAAACTTATCAAACTCAACACCCAGAAGCCAAATAACCCAATGAAGTAATGTGCAAAAGACATGAATGGACACTCTTCCAAAGAAGACATCCAGATGGCTAACAGACACATGAAAAAATGCTCATCACTCATCATCAGGGAAATACAAATCAAAACCACAATGAGATACCACTCACACCAGTCAAAATGGCTAAAATCAACAACTTAGGCAACGACAGATATTGGTGAGGATATGGAGAAAGAGGAACCCTTTTGCACTGCTGGTGGGAATGCAAACTGGTGCAGCCACTCTGGAAAACGATATGGAAGTTCTTCAAAAAATTAAAAATAGAACTACCCTACGGCCCAGCAATTGCACTACTAGGTATTTATCCAAAGGATACAGGTGTGCTGTTTTGAAGGAGCACATGAACCACAATGTTTATAGCAATGTTATTGACAATAGCCAAGGTATGGAAAGACCCCAAATGTCCATCAACAGATTAATGGATAAAGAAGATGTGACATACACACACACACACACACACACACACGATGGAGTATTACTTGGCAATAAAAAGAACGAAATCTTGTCATTTACAAAAACGTGGATCGAACTAGACTGCATTATGTTAAGTGAAATTAGAGAAAGACAAATATCATATGACTTCATTCATATGTGGAATTTAAGATACAAAACAGATGAACATAAGGAAAAGGAAGCAAAAATAGTATAAAAATGGAGTGGAACAAAACATAAGAGACACTTAAATATAGAGAACAAACTGAGGGTTGCTGGAGGGGTTGTGAGTGGGAGAATGGGCTAAATGGGAAAGGGGCATTAAGACACTTGGGATCAGCACGGGGTGTCATATGTAGAGGATGAATCACTGGGCTCTGCTCCTGAAATCATTGCACCATATACTAACTAATTTGGATATGAATTAAACAATTAGCTAATTAAAACTAATACATAAAACGGTAGATGAGATAATCAACTTTCTTCATGTTTTTTAGAAATTGATCAATTCAATTTACTGAATCATTTAGAAATGATTTGCATTAACTTTCAACTCAGTGTGTATTTACACAATCTGCAGTCTTGCTCAACATATTATTAGTATATTGGCCTTGATATTTTAATTGGATTCAACTAATATTATATATTACTTAATCAAAAGAAACTTGTGAGGTGAGTCTTACTCATTTTTGTAAAGATAGGGACAGGCTGAAGGTAGGTTTCAGTGATAAAATAAGTTTTTCTTCTACCCACTCCCATATCTAACTTAGTGTCTAATACTTAGTAGATACTAATAAGAGGAAAAATAAGCATATGCACCCATATGTAATTCCTCCAGATTTGGCTATATCTCTAGTACAATATGTCATTATATTTAGTAGATGATATATGCTACACCTCCTTGAAACTCATCAGCTAGATCAGAACATTTTACATAGTAGGGGTTCAATAAATGCTATTGAAGCATATAAAAACCAGGGGCCTTCTTCAATTATCATGGTGTTTGATCTCTGCAAGAGTTGATTGTGATATCCATTATCTCCTTTAACTTTCTCTGTATGATCAATTCCATGCAACAAATGTATTAAGTATATGTTAAGTGCAATGCACCATACATAGGCATGAGAAAGACCAAGAGATCAACATATAATACACAGTCCTTTCTCTCCGTTTGAGTGAATAAGCAAAATACAGAAATCATTTTAATGTAAGACCAGATTCATGTGCTTGCTAAAACACAAGCAAAATGCTACATAGGTTGTAATTAATAATATCTTTATCTTCTATTTGTAAGACATATGTTGAATGGCAGAGTATGGTTTCTAATACCCATTTGGATGCAAACGATTCATTGCAGAAACTTATGGCAAACATAATATTAATCTCTCTTGGACACATGGAAGCATTTTTTGATTCATTCTTAGCAATATACTGTCTTAAGGACCTCAGTGTCTGCAAAAATGAGTGATTTTTTTAATAAGGAAAATAGTACAAATCTTTGGCTTCTGAGAAGCAGAACATCCAGAAGGAAGTAATCCATTATATTGCTATTTGCTGTAGAGAAAGAGAAAGAGTTGATGTTTTTTACCCAATAAAGAGTGGAATTTTCTCTAAAAAATTTAGACTTGTGTCATGGTGCAAAACAACCCTGAGACTTCATGCAACAGAAACACTATCATTAACCATTTTTCTCTATCTTTAGTGATACATGTTTCTAAGCAATGTTAATTAATACAAGTCCTAAATAATCTTTACTAGAACAAGGAGTAAAGTGAAGGACATTAACCCATATACTAAAATATCAATACAAGTTACTCCAGAGAAGCCAAAGTATGTCCTGAAATAAGAATATGTTAATCCAAATAAGAAACATGAATAGAGGCATAGTGACCAGAGGAATGATCAGGGGATTTTGGTAGAAATAGCCATGATATAAAACAAGAAATCAGAAATAGTTAACAACACACACACTCCATGCATAAGGTTTTACATAAAGTTTAACAAGTAAATATTTCTGAATCAGTGGAGTGAGGAATGGAAGGATGTAGGCAAAATCCAATAAGCGACATTTAAGGTCTAAGAAGTGAAAATATTAATGGAAGAATATAAGTGTCAGAGGACTTGCCTTTGAGGCCTCTTTTTTAAAGTTTATTTACTTATTTTTGAGAGATAGGGAGAAAGAGACAGAGACAGAGACAAAGAATCCCAAGCAGATGTGCTGTCAGCGCATCATGCAATGTGGGGCTCAAATTCACGAACAGTGAGATCATGACCTGAGCCAAAATCAAGAGTCTGATGTTCAACTCACTGAGCCACACAGGCACTCTGAGGCCTCCTTTTAAGGAAATTTTTTCAACTATGTGTGCAGGAAGTGGCATTAATGTTCTTTGTTTCTTAGAAAGTTGGAATGCACAACTCCCGGAACATAGTGGTAGCATGTATGTGTTAGATGTGGCTTTCTGAATAAGCAAGCATGTGAATAAAAGCCTTAGTTTTTAACCTAAATAAACCAAACAAGATTTCTGAAATTTTCTCATAACTTTATTATCTTCAATTTTTTTCATCTCTGAAGCATTTACTTAACCCATTTCCTCTGAAATCAAACCTCATCCAGCACCTTCATGACTAGTATTTACAGTAAACTTCTGTTGATCCAGAAATGAAAAGCCACAAATTGTAATATCGCCAAAATGTCATTCACTACATTGTACAAGGATTATTGATTTTCATAATGATGCTTTATTTTAATTTCGAATTTCATTTAATAAACTTTTAAAAATTGTTCTCTTGTAGATGTCAGAAAATCTATACTTAATATGGCAACACTAAATAACTGTAGAAAATAAAAATAATTTATTGGAGAAAGATGAAATATACAGTTGAATAGATAAATGGGGGAAAATTTACATTTGCCAGATACTATACTTGTCAGCCATGGAAAAAATACCTCATGCAAATCTTATTACAGTGTCTGAGGTACATGTTATTATTCCTATTAGGACTCAGGAAGGTCAAAGTTTACTTTCCAATCAATCCCACAGTTAGTAAATGGTAGAGTGATATTTGACTCATGACTGTCACTAAAACTCTGAGCCTTAACCACTCTAGTCCAGTTTTTAAAAAATATGGAATTGATATTAAAAACCTTTGAAAAAGTTTGAATATGTAAATTACATAATAAAAACAACGTTTTAGGTAGATTAAAATGGTAATGAAAGCAAGAATAAAAGAAGGAAAAATGTAAAGATAATGTTAAGAAGAAAGAGCCAGGTGGCTGAAACCAGACGTAGATATTTGTTTCAAAAAGTTAAGTGTCATCCAATAAATAAACGAAATAAGAGAATGGTAGCAGGAGTAGAAGAGATGAAATGGTAATGAGCTATGAATTAAGTGATTGGATTTAGAAGGCGAGTTAGGTAGATAAAAGAAGTGTAATAAATCCAATTTCATTTGTGATTTTATCTATTTGGGTTCTCTCTCTCTCTCTTTTTGAGAAGCCTGGCTAGAGGTTTATCAATTTTTTTTTTCAAAAAAACAACTCTTAGTTTCATTGATCTGTTCTATTGTTTTTTCACATTCTATATTGTTTATTTCTGCTCTGATCTTTATTATTTCTCTTCTTCTGAGTTTGGGGTTTCTTTGCTGTTCTGCTTCTAGTTCCTTTAAGTGTGCTGTTAGATTTTGCATTTGGGATTTTTCTTGTTTCTTGAGATAGGCCTGGATTGCAATGTATTTTCCTCGTATGACTGCCTTTGCTGCATTCTAAAGGGTTTGGACTGTTGTTTTTATTTTCATTTGTTTCCATATATTTTTAAATTTCTTCTCTAATTGCCTGGTTGACCCATTTATTCTTTCGTAAGATATTATTTAACCTCCATGCATTTGGAGGTTTTCCAAACTGTTTCCTGTGGTTGATTTCAAACTCCAAACCTGAAAAACAAATAATCCAGTGAAAAAATTGGCAGAAGACATAAATAGACACTTTTCCAAAGAAGATATCCAGATGGCCAATAGACACATGAAAAGATGCTCAATGTCACTCATCATCAGGGCAATACAAATCAAAGCCACACTGAGATAACACTTCACACCAGTCAGGGTGGATAAAATGGACAAATCAGGAGATTATAGATGCTTGTGAGGATATGGAGAAACAGGAACCCTCTTGCACTGTTGGTGGGAATGCAAACTGGTGCAGCTACACTGGAAAACAGTGTGGAGGTTCCTCAAAAAAATTAAAAAAAATAGAATTACCCTATGACCCAGCAATAGCACTTCTAGGAATTTTCCCAAGTGATACAGAAGTGTACCCCAATGTTTATAGTAACACTTTCAACAATAGCCAAATTATGAAAAGAACCTACATGCCCATCAACTGATGAATGGATAAAAAAATATGTGGTTTATATACACAATGGAATACTAGTTGGCAATGAGAAAGAATGAAATCTGGCCATTTACAGCAACGTGGATGGAACTGGAGGGTATTATGCTAAGTGAAATAAGTCAGAGAAAAACAGATACCATATGTTTTCACTCATATGTGGATCTTGAGAAATTTAATGGAAGACCATGGGGAAAGGGAAGGGGGGAAAAGTTACAAACAGAGAGGGAGGGAGGCAAACCATAAGAGACCCTTAAATACAGAGAACAAACTGAGGGTTGATGGGGAGTAGGGAAGAAGGGGACGTGGGTGATGGGTATTGAAGAGGGCACTTGTTGGGATGAGCACTGGGTGTTGAATGGAAGCCAGTTTGACAATAAATTCTATTAAAACATAGGATAATTCACAAGAATGAAAGACACAGCATTAAGAATATGTCACTGATATTGCAAAAGCATTGTATGATGACAAATGGTAGCTACACTTACGGGGAGCACAGCATAACAGAAAGACCTGTCGATTCTCTACACCTACAACTAGTGTAACATTGTGAGTCAACAATAATCTCTCTATGCTGTATGCCTAAAACTAATGTAACGTTGTGTGTCAACTATAATCAAATAAAAATTTTTTTTAAAAAAGACAAAAAATAGAGAGAGGTGTAACCCAAATCAGGGTGATTGGTCCCAAGAGCCTCTATCCTTTTATGCCACATCCCAAGAGGATCCATCCCGTGAAGCACCACTCCTATTTACACCAGCTTAAAGCTTAAGAGCAAAGTTGAGTGAAATGTTTTAAGAGAGAAGAAAAAAATGCGTGTCAAGCAGGCAGGAGTAGAGTATGTTTATAGTGTCTGTGAAGGAAGCAAAATAGTGATATTTTATCCTCATTTGTTACAAGCTCAGTACCATTTACACCATAAACAATTATTTTTTGGTTGAAAGAGGACTTATAATCTAAAACACAATAGTTGGCATGGGTGGAAATAAGTTTGGGCAACTTAGAAGATAATTGTATGCAAAGACAAATGTTGTAACTTGTAAACTGACTGCCAGAAAGTGAAAGCATCACTTAATGAGATTGGCTGTTTTTGTCTTTGTTCTGATTCTCTTCCTCTAAATTATCCATTTCCTTTTCATCTTCTTCAGTTACTATCTTTTCCTGCAACTACACCAGTTTATAAGTCATATTTCATTCAAGTAAATATTTAACCAGAAATGGTAAAAATATGATAGGACTTCTGCTTTCTGGTTCAGCTTTCAAGGAACTTAGAGTTCATCACTCCATTCCTCACAACAAAAAGGCTGAACACACTGAAAATAAATAACTCTTCTTAAATTAATGAGTGAAATACAGTGACAGGGAAAACAGCCACCTTCAAAATTGGAGACACACAGGTATATACATAGGATCATAGATTATCAGAACAGAAACCATAACTGAAGCCAGTACTAGAGTAAGAAATTTTAAACTATAATTGACAAATGATTTGAGACCAAGTATGGAGAAGCTTGAGAGGCAAAATCACTGAAAGTGGGAACCAGTCTTAAGAGAAGCCCTTCAGACCTTAATGTGTTTTACTATCAGGAGCCTTATCATGTTCTTAAAGAGAGGTTGCAAAAAAAATCCCCTCATGCTTCTAGCAGTGGCAGAAGAAAAGTAACCATTTTTAAATATACCCAAAGAAGTATTTTCTTCTTAATAAGGCCTGCCATCAAGGGAAACTATTTTACCAGAATCTGACCAACTGGGGTTATTCCAGAGTCTAACCAGCATGGGATAAGGGAATTATCTAACTCTAGCCTTCTCTAGCTTTCCTATCAAACCTAGGGGGGAGAAAAATGAGAAGCACTTGGAAAGCCCACAGTCCAGACATTTAGGCTAAAATAGTTAAAATGCTTATTGAGAGTTCAACGAAATGAATGACATAAATCAAAACGCAGAGCTAGGAAGAACATCAAGCAAGAAAAATACAAAAAAAAACATTTACATTTAATCCATATCATATTTAAACTGCACGAAATCAAAGACAAAGAAAAAAAATTTGAAAGAAGCCAGAAAGACAAAAGCCTTACCTATAAAAAGAACAAAGATATGAATTAAGTTGAAATTTTCATCAGAATCCATGCAAGCAGCAAGAGAAGGTAGTGAAATATTTAAATTATTTAAAGGAAAAAAACTCTACTAACCTAGAATTCTCTATTCAGTGAAATTGTTCTTCAAAAGTGAAAGAGAAATAGAGTTTCTCAAACATAAGAAAATTAAGGGACTTTTTTTTCCAGTTTAACTGTCAGGCAAGAAATATTAAATATTCTTAAGAAAAAAGGAAAATGATATATATCAGAAACTCAGATCTACATAAAGAAAGAAGGGCATTGGAAAAGGAATAGACAAAAGTAAACAAATCTTAATTATATTTTCTTAAATGGTCTGACAAATAACAGTTTGTTCAAAAAAGTAACAGCAATAAATGTGAAATGAATGACAGAAATATTATAAGATGGGAGGGGAAAATTTTGATGATTCTGTTATATGATACTTGCACTACCTGTGAAGCAGTAAAGTGGTATCTGAAAATGACTTGGCTTAGTTGTAAATATATACTGCAAACTCTGGGACAATCACTGAACCAAACTTTTCAAAAAGTATAATGATATGTTAAGAGAGCAGAGAAGATAAAATTATGTATTTATTTTTTTTAATTTTTTAAGTTTATTTATTTATTTTGAGAGAAAGAGCAAGTGGGGTAGGGGTAGAGAGAGGGGAGAGAGAGAGAATCCCAAGCAGGCTTCACACTGTCAGAGCAAAGTTCAATGCAGGGTTCGAACTCACAAACTCTGAGATCATGACCTGAAACAAAATCAAGAATCAGACACTTAACTGTGCCCCCGAGGTACCCCAAAATTATTTAAAATGCTGAATTAATACTAGAGAAGTCCTTGTCACATTTTTTTAATATTGTAAAAGAAGACTTACCCAGAACAATTAGACAAAAAATACAAGTCAACCTGGAAAAGAAAACGATGTGGTGAAAAAGGAGCACTCATAAACTATTGGTGGAAATTCAAGCTGGTGCAGCCACTGTGGAAAACAGTATGGAGGTTCCTCAAAAAATTAAGTAGGAATGCCATATGATCCAGTATTCCACTACTGGGTATTTTCCCAAAGCAAAGGAAAATACTAATTCAAAAAGATATATGTACCCTTATGTTTATTTTAGCATTATTTTCAATAGCTGAGATATGGAAGCAACCTAAGTGTCTATCAATAGATGAATGGATAAAGAAGTGGTATATATACACAATGAAATGTTGCTCAGCCATAAAAAATTAGACCTTACCATTTGCAACAACTTGGATGGGCACAGAAAGTAACATGCTATGTGAAATAAGTCATACAAAGACAAATAATATATGATTTCATTGTGTGTGGAGTCTAAAAATATAAAACAAATTAACAAACAAATGAAAAAGCAGAAACAGACCTATAAATATAAAGAACAAATTGGCCCATGATTTATTTCATAGGGAATCATTAGAGCATAGGAGTGAGTGCATACCTCCCTCAGCTGTGCAGGAAGCTGCCAAAGAGGCCCATTTCTTTCTAAATTCATCCACAGTACTGAGCCATGAACTAGACAAATGGGGTGGAATAAGCAGCTGAGACAATAGCAGCGAGTGCTCACAATGTAGTAGATCAAAGGGATGTGGATCCTAGTAACAGTTTGCAAACTCCATCAGGAAGCATGCTCACTAGATGTTCAGAATGCCTCACCTACAGATCCCCCAACTGACCTATGGGCACTTCTGATGCTCTGTGCTCCTCACTCACATGAACCTCACCACATGACTGACTTCTTATGTTTACCCCAAAATGCATGGAGAGCAAGATTTTGCTGGTGTCTACACACCATGCTTAGGAAACATGTCCAATTCTGCAGGATTGAGAAAAAGCAGAAAAACAATCATTTAGCACTGCTCTAAGGAAAGAAAATGGGAAGCTTTCAACACCCAACCTGGTCTTGCATGGTTGAGTGAAGGCATACAATCTTATTTTTTTTTCAGTTTAATTTAAATTACACATACAGTGTAATATTAGTTTCAGGGGTACAATTTAGTGATTCAACACTTGGATACAACACCCAGTGCTCATCACAAGTGCACTCCTCAACCCCCATCACCTGTTTAACCAATCCCCTGAATCTGCTCCCCTCTGGTTTGTTCTCTATAGTTTGTTCTCTATAGTTATGAGTCTATTTCTTTCTTTACCTCTCTCTTTTTCCCCCACTGTGATTGTTTATTTTGGTTCTTAAATTCTGCATATAAGTGAAATCTTATGGTATTTGCCTTTCTCTGACTGACTTATTTTGCTTAGAATAATACTCTCTAGCTCCATCCACATCGTCATACCACCCTGAATGCACTGATCTCATCTGATCTTGAAGCTAAACAGGATCATCGCTGGTTAGTATTAGGATGGGAAAAGGCATACAATATTAAGAATTCCTACTCAAGAGGGAAAAGTGTTAAGCAAGTTTATCCATTGGAAAGGTCTGAGAAAGTCTCAGAATCACTAGCAAGTCTGAAAGAAAGTATGACTATTCCAAAGCAGAACATGAGGCTGGAGAAGGTGATTGCTCTTACAAATGCAGACAGCAATGCAAGACTTAAAGGAACATGAAAAACTAGGAAACATGATACTACCAAATAAACACAGTATTTTTTAGTAACTGACCACAAAAAATGGATATTAGTGATTTGGTCAATAAATAATACAAAAATGGTTATTTTGAGGAAGATCAGTGAGCTACCAGAAAACACAAAATAGTTGAAAAATTGAGATGGCAGTACATGAGCAAAATAAGTTTAACAGAGAGATAAAATCATAAATTTTAGAAATTCTGGAGGTAAAGAATGCAATCTATATAATGGAAATACAATAACAAGTGACAATAGCAGACTGGATCAAGCGAAAGAACAAATTTGTGAAGTTAAAGACAGGACACCTGAAATTATCCAGCCATAAGAAAGTGAAGCAAAAATAATGAAAAATAATTCATGTGAAGAAAGCCTGCATGAATTATAGCATACCATAAAAAGAAAAGCATAAAACTATGTATTGATTGAGTCCCAGAAGGAGAAGAAAGGGAGAAGTGGACAGAAAACTTATATAAAGAAATAAGGCTTACAACTTCAAAACTCTCAAAAGAGATTTGGACATCCAAATTTATAAAGCTCAGTCAAAAAAAATTCTAACCCAGAAAGATATTCTCCAGAAAACTTGGTATAATGCAACTGTCTAAAAATAAGGGGGGGAAAGAATGTTTTAAAGCAGCAAAAAAAAGTCCTTATACACAAGAAAGCCCCCATAAAACTACAAATAGATTTCTCAACAGAAAACTTGCAGGCCAGAAGACAGTGGAATAATATATTTAAAGACCTGAAACAAATAAATAAACAAACAAACAAACAAAAAACACTTGGAACCAAGAATGCTTTACCTGGCAAAACTGCCAGGTTTCTACCCATCAGAAATGAACATAAATGAAGGAAAGATAAAGGCTTTCCGAGGGGAAAAAAAAAAAAGCAAGCTGAAGGAGTTTTTCATCAATATACCTACCTAACAAGAAATGCTAAAAATTTTTCTCCAAATTTAAACTAATGAATGCTAATTACTAACATATAAACATATAAAAATATAAAAAACACACTGGTAGAGGTAAGTATATAGTCAAATTTAGGGTACACTAATACATTAATATGGTAATGTGTAGATCACTTAACTCTAGTATAAAGATTAAAAGACTGGGGTGCCTGGGTGGCTCAGTCATTTGGGCATTGTACTCTTGATTTCAGCTCAGGTCATGATCTTAGGGTCATGGGATCAAACCCTGCATTGGGCACTATGCTGTCAACATAGAGACTGCTTTTGATTCTCTGTCTCCCTCTCTGTCTGCCCCTATCTAATTCATGTGTGTGTGTGTGTGTGTGTGTGTGTGTACACTCTCTCTCTCTCTCAAAATAAATAAATAAACATTTAAAAAAATTAAAACATAAAAAATAAAGTTTAAGGGACAAAAATATTAAAAGTATCTATGGTTACAATAATTTGTTAATAGATATACAATGTAAAAATGTAAATTATAACCTCAAAAACAGAAAAATGTGGGTAGCAAATAAAAGGCTACAGTTTTTGTATGTGATTAAAGTTGCGTAGTTGTAAGTTTAAAGTAGACTGTATATATATTATGGTAATCACAAAACAAATACATACAGTAGATACACACAAAAAAAGAGAAGGGAATTAAAATGTACCACTATGAAAAATCATCATTTTAAAAAGAAAGCAGCAAGAGAGGAACAAAGGAATACATGACAAAACAATCAGAAAAATATTAATAACATTTGTAAGTCTTTACCTATAAATAATTACTTTAAAAATAAATTGATAAAATTCTCCAGTCAAAAAGCATAAACTGGTTGAATGGGAATAGAACAAGACCCAATTATATTCTGACCGCAAAAGTCTCACTTTAGGTATGAGAACACACATAGGCTGAAAGTGAAGGGATGAAGAATGATATTTCATGAAAATAGAAACCAAAAGAGAACAGAAATATCTATATTTACAGGAGCAAAAAGATACCTTAAGTGAAAAACTGTTACAAGAGACAAAGAAGGTCATTATATAATGATAAAGTAGTAAATTCATCAAAAGTATATAAAAATTATAAATGTATATGCACCAAACATCCAAGCACCTTAATATATTAAGCAACTGCTAATAGAACTGAAAGGAGAAATACACAATAAAATAATAGTAGAAGACTTTATACTGAATTTTCAACAATATATAGATTTTTCTAGACAGAAAATCAATAAGGAAACATTGAGTTTGAACTGTAATTTACAACAAATGAACTTAACAGACTTATACAGAACTTTCCATTTAACAACAGTAGAATTCATATCACTTTTTTTCTAATGAAGTAAAATTAACGTTAAATGTGTACAACATATTGATTTGACAATTTTATACATTACTCAAAATAATATTCTTCTAAAGCGCACATTCTCCAGGAGAGATTATACATTAGGTCACAAAATGAGTCTTAGCAAATTTAAAATTTGAAATTACATCTAGTGTCTTTTCTGACTACAGTGTTATTAAATTAGAAATTACTAACAGGAGGAAAACTGAAAAATACACAACTATTTGAAATTAGGCAACACACCGCTGAACAACCAATGGGTCAAAGAAAAAGAAAAAATCAAATTAAAATAAAAAATATCTTGAAACAAACAACAATAACAAAAACACAAACGTACAAAAACTTATGGAATGTAGCAAAAGCACTTCTATGAGGGAAATTTATATACACCTCATTAAGAAAAAAGAGTGATCTCAAATAGACAACACACCTTATGTAACTATAAAAAGAGCTTAAAGTTAAGAGAAGGAAAGAAATAACAATGATCATAGCAGAAATAAATGAATTAGTGACCAGTAAAACAATAGAAATTATCAACAAAATTAAAAGAGCTGGTTTCTTGAAAAGATAAACAAAACTGACAACTATTTAGCTAGACTACCTAAGGAAAAATATTGGAGAAGATTCAAAATCAGAAATGAAAGAGGAGACATTACACTTGATCACAGAAAACAGTGGATCAAAATAGACTATGAAAACTTATGTATCAACAAACCGGGTAACCTAGAAAAAATGGATGAATTTTTAGAAACACACAATCAAAATTGAATCAGGAAGAAAGAAAATCTGACAAGATCAATAACAACAAAGGATTTCAAAGAACTAACCAACAACCTCTCAATAAAGAATAGCTCAGATACAGCTGGTTTCTATGGTGAATTATGCCAAACATTTAAAAATGAATTAATGTCAGTACCAAACTCTTCCAAAAAATTTAATAGAGCATTGGAAAAATAGTTTTGATGAGCCCAGCATTATTGTGATAATATAGATGCAAAAATTATCAACAAAATATTAACTGAATTCAACTGCACATTAAAAGTATCACACACAATGATCAAGTTGGATTTATCCCTGGGTACAAGGATGGCTCACATGCATACATGAATAATATGATTTATCACGTTAAAAGAATAAAAGATAAAAATCATATGATCATCTCAATTGATACAGAAAAAGCATTTCACAAAATTCAATATCTTTTCCTGATAAAATACTCTCAACAAATTTGGTAAAGAAGAAACATATCTAAACATAGCAAAGGTCATATACAACAAGCTCACGACTAACATCAGACTCAATGATAAAAGTTTGAAAACATTTTCTGTAATATCAAGAAGAAGACAAAGGTGTCCACTTCCACCACTTTTATTTAACAAAGCAATTTAAGTCTCGCCAGATCAAGTAGGAAAAAAAAAAGAAAACCATCTAAAGCAGATAGGGAGAAGTAAAATGGTCTTTATTTGAAGACTATATGATCATATATTTAGAAAATACTGAAGAATCCACCAAAAATCTGTTATAACTAATAAACAAATTTAGTAACTTGAGATATAAAAATATATAAAAACCAGTATCATTTCTATACATTAATAATTAACTATCTAAGAAAGAAATAGAGAAACAATCCCATGTACCATAGCATCAAAAACAATAGCATATTTAGAGGTGGCTGTGTGGTTCAAGTTAAGCATCCAACTCTTGATTTTGGCTCAGGTCATGGTCTCACAGTTCATGAGTTTGAGCCCTGCACCAGGCTCTGCCCTGACAGTGTGTAGCCTGCTTGGAATTCTCGCTCTCTCTCTCTCTGTCTCTCTCTTTCTGCCCTTCCCTTGCTTGTGTGCTATCTCTCTTTCTCAAAATAAATAAATAAACTAAAAAAAATAGCATTTAGAAATAAATTTAACCAAGGAGGTAAAATATCTGCACACTGAAAACCATAAAACATTGATGAAAGATACTGAAGCTACAAATTAATGGAAATATCCCATGTTCATGAATGGGAAAAATTAATATTGTTAAAATGTCCATAATACTCATAGCTATCTATGGATAAGATAGATAAAATAGAACAATCAATTCAATCCGTACCAAAATTCCAAAGGCATTTTTTTCACATAACTAGAAAAAAAAGAATCCTAGAACACGTATGAAATTAAGCAAACAAAAACCTGAATAGCCAAAAGGATTCTGAGAAAGAAAAACAAAGCTGGAGGCATCACCCTTTCTTGTTTCAAACTATATTACAAAGCTATAGTAATCAAAATGATAATGGTACTGACTTAAAAACAGACATGAAGACCAATCCAGCAAAATCAAGATACCAAAATTTAGCTCGTACATATACTGTAAGCTAATATTTGACAAGTGAACCAAGAATACTGAATGGCAAAAGGTAGTCACTTCAATAAATGTTGTGGGGAAAACTGAATATTCACCTGCAGAATAAATGAAATTGGACTCCTATCTTATACCACTCACAAAAGTTAACTCAAAATAGATTAAAGATGTGAAGATGTAAAGCCTCTAGAAGAAAAACTAGAGAAAAAGTTCCTTGACATTGATTTTGTTAATTTTGACACCAAAACACAAGCAACAAAAGTAAAAATAAATAAGTTGGACTATATCAAAACATATTCTGCACAGAGAAAAACAAATACACAAAATTAAATGTGTCTTATAAAATGGGAGAAAACATTTGCAAACCATATATTAAAAACGGGGCAAATATCCAAAATATATAAAGAACTCCCATACAACTGAAAAGCAAATATCATCATCATCATCATCATCGTCATCATCTAAGAATAGGCAAAGGAACTGAACAGATATTTTTCCAAAGAAGACATACAATGGTCAACCAGTAGATAAAAAGATAGCCAGCATCACTAATCACCAAATAATGCAAATCAAAATCACAATGAGATGTCACCTAACACCTGTTAGCATGGTTACTATGAAAAAGACAAAAGATTACAAATGCTGGTGAGAATATGGAGAAAAGGGAACACTTGTGCCCTGTTGGCACTGTGGGAATATAAATTGGCACAACTATGGAAAATGGTATGGAGGTTTTTTTAAAAAATAAAAATAAAACTCTCATATGATTCAGTAACCCCAGCTCTGGGTATATTTCTGAAGGAATTGAAGCCTTTACTGCATTCCCATGTTCGTTGTAGCATTATTCACAATAACTAAGATATGGAAACAACCTGTGTCTGTACATGAATGGATAAAGAAAATGCAAATATATATATAATACTATTTAGTTATAACTCAAAAGGAAATTCTTCCATTTGAAACAACACGAATGGATCTTGTTAGAATTATATTAAGTGAAATTAGAGAAAGACAAATAATGCATGATTTTACTTACATTTGGAATGTAAAATGCCAACCTTATAGAAACACACACTAGAATAGTGGTTATCAGGGGCTTGGGAGTGGGGGAAATGAGAAGATATTGGTCAAGGGAAACAACCTTCCAAGTATAAGATGCACAATTTCTGGGGTATCTAATATATAGCATAATGACTTTGGTTAACAGAAGTGTGTTATATATACTTAAAAGTCACTAAAAGAGTAGATCTTAAACATTCTCACCACAAAAAATGGCAATTATTAGAGATGACAAATGTGTTGACAATTTTTTTGTGTTAATTATTTCATAATATTTATGTGTACCAAATCATCATATTGTACATCTTAAACTTACACAATGTAATATGTCAATTATATGTTAATAAAGTTGGGAAATAAAAACACAATAATGTGACACTTGCATAAACACAGGCATACAGAACATTGGAATAAAATAGAGACCTGAAAGTAAACCTTCAGCTATATAAACAAATGATTTTTGATGAGGTGTCAAGATCACGCAATTGGGAAAAGAAATGGTGCTGGGAAAACTAGGTATCTATAAGCAAATGAACAAATTTTGACAACTTACACCATATACAAAAAATTAACTCAAAATAGGGTAAAGACCTAAATATCTGAGCTAAAACCAAAAAGCTTATAGAAGAAGAAAACAGAAATGAATCTTCATGAAATTGGATTTGCGAATAACTTATTGTATATCATACCAAAAACAGAGTAAATAACAAATAATAGACAAATTGATCTCCTTCAAATTTTAAAATTTCTGTCCGTAAAAAAAAAAAAATCAACAGAGTGAAAAGGCAACCTACCAAATGGAAGAAAATATTTGTATACTGTATATTTGATAAAGGGTTAATATCTAGAATTTATAATGTACTCCAACAACTTAACCACAAAAAGCAATCAAAACAATTTAAAAATTGGTTAAAGACTGAACAAACGTTATCTCAAGAGAAAATACACAAATAGTGATAGGCACATGTATAGATGCTCAACATTAATGGTCATGGAAAAATGCAAATCAAAGCTCTGTGATAAGATACTAGTTCACTTGTATTTCCCTGATGAGAGAGAGAAGGAGGCAAACCATAAGAGACTCTTAAAAACTGAGAATAAACTGAGGGTTGATGGGGGATGGTAGGGAGGGGAAAGTAGGTGATGGGCATTGAGGAGGACACCTGTTGGGATGAGTACTGAGTATTGTATGGAAACCAATTTGACAAAATATTTCATATTAAAAAAAGATACTAGCTCACATCCATTAGAATGGCTACTATAAAAAAAATAAGTATTGGCAAAGATGTGGAGACATTGGAGTACTTGGGTACTCTTAGTAGGAATATAAAATGGCTCAGCTTCTATGGAAAAGAGTATGATAGTTCCTCAAAAAATTAAAAAATAGAATTACCATGAAATCTAACAATTCCACTTATGGACATACACCTAAATGAATTAAAAACAGTATAACTATTTACAATGGCCAAAATGTGGAAGCAACCCAAGCATCCAACAACAGATGAACAAACAAAATACAGTATATAAATACAGTAGAATATTGTTCAGCCTTAAAAATGAAGGATTTTCTGACACATGCTACAACATGAATGAAACTTGAAGATGTTATGTTGAGTGAAATAAAGCTGTATCAAAAATACAATTACTGTATTATTCCACACTATATGAGTAAACTAAAGTAGTCAAATTCATGGAGACAGAATTAGATATGATGACTAATAAGTCATCAAGGTTGTGGGGATAGGAGACAATTGGGAGCTGTTGTTTAATGTGTACATTGTTTTAATTTTGCAAAATGAAAATAATTCTGGAGATGGATCGTGATGATGGTTGCACAAAAATTTTGGCTTAATGCCAAAGAAATGTACACTTAAATGTTTAAGATGGTAAACTATATGCTAAGTGTATTTATCACAATTTTAAATAATTTTAAATGTAAAAAGAAGCTGGAAAAAGCAGAAATAGGGAAAAATACAAATGCAAATAATAGAAAACATTAATGAAGAGACAAATATAGTAGATATTAATTCTCCTATATCAATAATAACTTTGAAAATCTATAGTCTAAATACAAGTAAAAGACAGAGACTGTCAGAGTAGATAAAAGAAGACCCAATTGTGTGTTGTCTACAAGAAACACATTTGAATATAAACGCACAGATAAGTTAAAATTAAAGGAATGGACAAAGATATACCATGTAGACACTAATTCATAGAAAGCTAGAATAGTTATATTAATTTTATCCAAAGCAGGCTTTGGAGCAAGGAAAAATATCAGGGATAAAAAAAGTACTACCTAATGAAGACTTAACAATCCTTAGTGTATATTTGCTTAACAACAGAGTGTCAAAATAGGCAAAAACTAACAGTATTGCAAGGAAATAGAAATTAATCCGTTGTTAAAGTTGAAGATTAAATACCCCTCTATCAGTAATTGACATAACTAGCACGCAGAAAATCAGTAAGGACATAGTTGAACTGAACACCATCATCAATTAACTGCATCAAATTGGTTTATAGAATACTTCATCCAACAACAGCAACATATTATTTTGAACTTCATATGGAACATTTACCAGGACTACCATATTCTGGACCAAAAACATGTTTTAAATTTAAAAGACTTGATGTGGGGCCCTTGGGTGGCTCAGTCAGTTAGGCGTCCGGTTTCAGCTCAGGTCATGATCTCGCAGTCTGTGAGTTCAAGCACTGCATCAGACTCTGTGCTGACAGGTCAGAGCCTGGAGCCTCCTTCTGATTCTGTGTCTCCCTCTCTCTGCTCCTCCCCCACTCACGCCTCTGTCTCTCTTTCTCTCTCTCTCAAAAGTAAATAAACGTTAAAAATAAAAAAAAAAAGATTTGAAGTGATACAAAGTATACTATTAGACCACAATGACGTTAAATTACAAATCAAAGGGTGTCTGGATGGATCAGTCAGTTGAACATCCAGCTCTTGATTTCAGCACAGGTTATGATCCCAGGATCGTAGGATTGAGCCCCACATCAGGGTCCAACCTGAGCGTGGAGCCTGCTTAAGATTCTCCCTCTCCCTCGGTCCCTCTCCTGGCTCCAGTTCTAAATAAATAAATAGAAAATCAATAAAATAAGTACATCTGAAAAATCTAAAAATACTTGGAGATTAAACACACTTCTGAATAGCACATAGATCAAAGTTGTCTCAAGAGAATTTTTAAAGAAATATTTTGAACTACATAAGGATGAAAATACAACTTATAATTTGTAAGACTCCTTTTGGAGTATTTAGGGAGAAATTTATAGCATTGAATGCATATTTTTTAAAATATGCATGTTGAGGAAGCAAGTTGACACTTTGTGCCAGTTTCTATAGTGCTTGCTTTAGTTTTTATTTAAGTATAATTAACATACAATGTTATATTAGTTTCCAGTGTACAATATGTTGAATTGACAATTCTACACATTACTCAAAGCTCACCATGATAAGTATAGTCACCATCTGTCACTATATAATGTTATTGCAATATTATTGGCTACATTTCCTATGCTGTGCTTTTCATCTCCATGATTTGTTTGTTTTAACTGGAAGTTTGTACTTCTTAATCTCCTTTATCTATTTCACTCATTACTATATAGTAAAACCTTGGATTGCAAGTAACTTGTTCTGCAAGTGTTCTGCAAGATTAGCAAACATTTGTAACAAATTTTAACTTGATAAGCAAGCGATGTCTTGCAATATGAGTAGTACATGATGCTGAATGTCACATAATCACAACTGAGCCAATGGTTCTCTCTCTCTCTCTCTCTCTCTCTCACTGAGGGATTGTGGGTGATTTCCCCCATGTTCAGATGCTCAGTCTCACGCTGTGGTGTTCTGCAGAAATAAGTAAATTTTCAGAACGTTGGGAGATGCCCACAACTGGCATTAGTGTATTTTTTGTCACTTCAAAGCACCTATGGACAATCCTTTGATTTCCCATACAAGAGTAAGCTTAGGAATGCTTTGCTTCATTCTAGGTCAGGCTTTCTGCATATATAGACCCTTTGTTCTGCTGCCTTATTTCCAGTCACATTAAATACAGTATATGACAAGAGTTTATTAATACTGTATTATAAAGGAGATTCCATTGAGGAGTGCCTGGGTGGCTCAGTCCGTTAAGCGTCCATCCTTGGCTCAGGTCATGATCTCTCAGTTTGTGAGTCTGAGCCCCACATCGGGCTCTGTGCTGACAGCTTGGAGGCTGGAGCCTGCTTCAGGTTCTGTGTCTCCCTCTCTCTCTGTTCCTCCCCTGCTTGCACTCTGTCTCTCTGTCTTTCTCTCTCTCTCTCCCAAAAATAAATAAGGATTAAAAAAAAAAGATTCCATTGAACCAATAGATAGCAGTGATTCGTTAGTGATAGTGAATGTCATCCTACACAATAACTCTTCTCTCTCTTGTCTCCCTCACACCAGCCACAGAAGTTTTCAAAGGTAAGTGCAGGGTAATTTATTTTTCTTTATATTTTGTATTTTATTTATTATTTTATATTACAGTATAGTATACTGTATATGTATGTATAGTATTCTTGGGTTGTGGAATGAATCATTTGAGTTTCCATTATTTCCTACTGGGACATTTGCTTTGATATACAAGTGCTTTGGATTACAAGCATGTTTCAGGAATTAATTATGCTCACAAACCAAGATTTTACTGTATATCACTTTGCAATAAGAAAATAGAATTATTGTGAGTCCTGATACATTGAGTATTCCAAAGAATACTTTATGATAGTTGAGTATAAAAATTTTATTATCATGAAAATAGAAGGATCTCATCCTCACCCTCAGGATTTATTATTATTATTATTTATATTTTTAATATTTATTTATATTTATATGTATATTATGTTTAATGTTACATTCTCCAAATGTGCCCCACGTGGAGAAATTGTAATATAACATATTACAAGCCAATGGCGCCATAAAGAGATAAACTGTTTTGGCACAGTTTATGTGGAGTAAAAGAAGAGCTCCATTTAACTGTTTGCAGGCATGATCCACTTCTGCTGGGAGTTTTGAACCCACTTAATCTTTGAGCCTATTTTCCAACAAAAATGGGAAAGGAAGGGATTTTCCTTCCTTTGCAATAGCTTAATGCATCCAGGGAAACAAAATTGACAATAGAAACTGATTTTGCTTCATTACCTGGGATAGTGTAGTTATAGGGAGCATGGATAAAGAAGTTGAAATAAAATGATTGGCCAGGGAGGGAGAATGGAGAATGGAGACCACTCTGAATGAAGGGTATGATGTTGCACTGCCAGTGCCCACAGAAATGGGCAGAAAGTGCCAGTAATGTTTAGAATGTCTAGAGTTGCACAAAACAGACTTATAGGCTTGTAACAGGAATTCATATATACATGCGTATGTATGTGTGTGTATGTATGTAAATATATGTATGTGAATATATATATGTGCGAATATATTCAGGACACATCATTCTGTAGGCCACAGTGTTAGCTTGTGGGAAGGGGAGTATAAGCTGTGAAGACAGTTCCCAAATCAACATTCAGTGAAACATTAATTGATTACCCTCTGTACCAGTCACATAAGAGTGATTCTTAAATACCAGCTTAGCAAATGTTTCTTAAAGGGACAGGTAGTAGGGGCGCCTGGGTGGCTCAGTCGGCTGAGCATCTGACTTCGGCTCAGGTCATGATCTCACGGCTTGTGAGTTCAAGCCCTGCGTCGGGCTCTGCACTGACAGCTGAGAGCCTGGAGCCTGCTTCAGATTCTGTGTTTCCCTCTCTCCCTGCCCCTAATCCACTTGCATTCTGTCTCTTTCTCTCTCAAAAATGAATAAATATTAATTTTTTTAAAGGGACAGATAGTAAATACTCTGATTTGCAGATCACATGTGATTTGCACGATCACATGCAGATCAGTCACAACTCTTTGGCTCTGTCTTTGTAGCACAAATACAGTCATAGACAATATCTAAAAATAAGCACATAGCTGTATTTAATAAAACTTTAGTTATGAACACAAATGTGCATGTTATATCATTTTCATGTCTTTTTTTCTCCAAGTTTATATTTAAATTCCAGTTAGTTAACGTACAATGTAATATTAGTTTCAGGTGTAGAATTTAGCGATTCATCACTTACATACAACAGCCAGTGCACATCAAAAGTGTCCTCCTTAGTACCCATCACCTATTTAATCCATCCCCCCTGCCCACCTTCCCTACAGCAACCATCAGTTTTTTCTCTATAGTTAAGAGTCTGTTTCTTGATTTGCCTCTCTATGGCTTTCAATATGTTCATCTGTTTTTTTTTAATTCCACATATGAGAGAAATCATACGGTATTTGTCTTTCACTGACTGACTTATTTCACTTAGCATAATACACTCTAGCTCCATCCACATCATTGAAAATGGCAAAATTTCATTTTTTCTGACTAATGTTCCATTGTATATATGTAACACATCTTTATGCATTCATTAGTCAATGCGCATTTTGGCTCTTTCCATAATTTGGCTATTTTTGATAATGCTGCTATAAACAACAGATGCATGTATCCCCCTGAATATTTTTTTTATCTTTTGGGTAAATACCTAGTAGTGCAATTACTGGATCACAGGATAGTTCTATTTTTAACCTTTGTGGAGCCTCCATACTCTTTTCCAGAATGACTGCATCAGTTTGAAATCCCAAGAGTGTAAGAATGTTTCCCTTTATCCTCATCTTCACCAATGCCTATTGGTTCTTGTGTTGTTAATTGTAGACATTCTGACAGGTGTGAGGTGATATTTAATTGTTGTTATGATTTGTATTTCCCTGATTATGAGTGATGTTGAACATCTTTTCATGTGTCTCTTAGGCAACTGTTTGTATTATTTGAAAAAAAAAGTTTATTCGTATCTTCTGCCCATTTTTTAACTGGATTATTTTTGGGGTGTTGAGTTTTATAAATTCTTTATATATTTTTGATACTAATCCTATATCAGATATTTCATTTGCAAATATATTCTCCCATTCCATAGGTTGCCTTTTAGTTTGCTCTGTATTGAAATTGATGTATGTTGAGGGGCAGCGTAGGGATATGATGCCAGCCCACTTCTTTGTCCCTGGAAAGGTGTTTGCTGCTTTCAGGACAGAACTCCCAGAAGAGCAAATAATTTCCCCTCGTTTGGTCCAGGCACTTTTCAGATCACTGTTTTCATGCTGTCTGTCTCTGGGTTGCTTGCCTCCCTGGAGCACTGCAGTGCACTGTGGGCTCTATCCCAGCCAAAACTTCTGACTATTAAAACTCCAATTTTCAGTGATCTGGTGTGTCAGGTAAATACCTAGTAGTGCAATTACTGGACTGGTTGTACTGGTCTTTGAGGGAGGGTCTTGCCATGCTGAAATGGATACAGGTTTGACCAAAAGGGGCTGTCATGCCAGAACCCAGGGTTGTGGGATTTGGAGCAAGGCAGGCTACAGAGCTAGTTTCTATGTTAGTCAGCCTCAGCAGCTATCTCTGCACCTATGCTTAAGTATGGGGGAAGGAAATGTTGTGTTTCCTTCTCTTCAGGAGTAGGGCAGCTCCCTCAGGTCTCTATCCCACCTAAGCCCACTGACCTCTAAAACTCCAGTGTTTGATCCCAGCTGATTGAAAACAATTATGAAACTCTGCACCTCTTGTTTTCCCAGCCAATGTCTTTGTGGAAGTTTTCTCATTGTGCACATCCCTGTGTGCTCTACTCTCTTTCACTGTTCTCCATGACCAGGGCTCCCTCCTCTCGGCAGCGTCTGTGATCCCTTTCTCCCCCAAACCATGTCTCCACACTTCCTACCTTCCTTTTATGTGGCCTCTTCTCTCCCTGTAGTTGTACAGTTTGTTCCGTCCTTCTTCAGGTCAATTTCTTGGGTATTCAGAATGATTTGGTAGTTATATAGCTGTGTTCACGGGACAAGACAAGCCTAGGGTCCTACTACACTTTCATCTTAGCTCCATATTATTTTCATATCTTATGAATTTTCTCCCTTTTGATTTTCAACTAAAAATATGAAACACATTCTTGACTGGAAAGCCATACAAAAACAGGTGATGGGCTGTACCTGCCAGCCATAATTTGCTAACCCCTGTTTTAAAACCTAAGTTCCTAATAGCAAACTATTCATTAAACACTATTAATTGCCTAAGTGACCCAAATAAAGAATGCATCTTTATTACCCTGTTTGGATATTTTCTTCCTGCATCACATTTCCTTCTGAAACTATTTTAGACTCTGTTTGACCTGCTATTTTTATCTTGTCTCTATACCTTAGGTCAGTGTTTCCAGTTAGAAGCCTTATCTTCACAGCAGTTACAAGTTAACAAAACAAGGATTTTTGACTTCATTTATAACCCTCCTATTGTCACCACTATTACAGTGCTTATTCCTCTGTTGGAATGAAATTTGTCTATTCTTTGGAGTAAATTCTCTCAGACCTAGTAAAGTATAAGGCTCCCAAAGTTCCCTTCAAACTGATCACCTTTATCTCAAAACCACATCCTTTGCCAAGCTTCCCTATTTCTGTTACTGGTTTCACACTCTTTGAGCCTGCAAATATTGCCATTCTCTTTTTGTATGTACCCCTATCCAAATGTCAACCTCTGTCATTGCCATCCAATCAGATATTCTTTTATTATTAATGTTATTATTAATTTTGAGAGAGAGAGAGAGAGAGAGAGAGAGAGAGGGAGGGAGAGAGAGAGAGAGAGAGAGAGAGAGAGAGAGAGAGAATCCCAAGCAGGCTGTGTTATGTGATCGCAGAGGCTGACACAGGGTTCGATATCATGAACTGTGAGGTCATGACCTGAGCCAATATCAAGAATCAGATGCTCAGCTCAACCAACTGAGCCACCCAGATGCCCCCAATCATATACTATTTAGGTTTTTTATCTGCAGTGTCTTGTACCTGTTTTGTGCCACTATCTCAGCTCATGTCATTTTCATCTCTCAGGTCAGCTACTGCAATAGTCTCCCAGTTGTTCACACTGTGTTCTGCCATATGTTCTACACAAAGGTATAAGATTCATTTCCTTCAAGTTCATCTCTGATCATGGCCTTTTCCTTGCTCAGAAATCTTCAATGATTTATAAACTGTCCAGCAGTTCCTCATTAAACTCCTCTACTTAGATTACAACGCCCTCTCAATATGGCTTCACTCTAATTTTCTATCCTCCTCTCCTCCCACACTTTTAAAAGTACACTGTATCTCAAATGAACTGGATTCTTAGTATCCCCCCAAATACATGTTAGACCTTTTATTTTACTCCAAGCCTTTGTATGACTTAATACATTTTACTGGAATCCCCTTCTTCTTTTAGTTACTATTCTACTTGTCTTTTTTGTCAAGGCTGTATCCAAATATCACCTCTTTTACAATTCCCTCTTTATTCACTTTACTTACCTTATTGGATAGGACATTTCTTAATTTTATAAATGTTTTTTATTTATTTTTGAGACAGAGAGAGACATAGCATGAGCAGGGGAGGGGCAGAGAGAGAAGGAAACACAGAATCTGAAGCAGGTTCCAGGCTCTGAGCTGTCAGCACAGAGCCTGATGCGGGACTTGAACTCACAGACTGTGAGATCATGACCTGAGCTGAAGTCGGACACAACTGATTGAGCCACCCAGGCGTCATAACCTTAACCACATTTAGGCATTTATGTTCTCTTTGACATTTTAGTTTCTGTATACTTGAATTATCTACTTTTCCCCAATAGATTTCAAGTTCTTGTCATATATATGATAGATAATTTTATTGAATTGAATTAAATCTGTCAGTCATAAATTCAGGATCCATATATGTACAACACTGGAACTCTTCTATTTTTATTTCATTATTAGGAAAGAAGATCTAAATACAAAATGTTTAGAATCTTTGTCTCCAGTAAGTGTACTTTTACTTGTAAAAGTAAATGCCCACCATTTTGTTGTATTATCAGTCCATGCTTAGAGAACACATTTGGTGTTAATTGAAATCAAAAGGTAAATGTTCTGAGTTCCTAAGTGTTTTATAAATATCCTATGATGCTCTCTATATTTTGTAGTCAAATTATAGTAAGCCCATCTTTACATTACTGAAGTAACTGACATAAGTCACCAAAGTTTTTCTGTATTTGTCTAGGGGAAAGGACAAAAAATAAATGAGCTGTGCTCTAGTTCCCGCCCAGCTGTAAAATGCAGACAGTGATCCTTGCTTGCCTCAGAGAATTGTTGCAAGAATCAAGAGCAAGAATAGGTGTGAAAAATGGCTTTAAAAGAGAACATGACCTTGAAGTCAGCTACTGCTAGATACGTCACTGATACTCAATGTAAAAATTTGATCATTATAACCCATTAAAAGCCACACTTCAATTAGGTCATATGCAATTGTATTTTTCTCCCTTGGTTGAAGAAGAATATATGGATCCCACAACAGTTGATCTAAATAAGTCATTGTAGCAACCAAAAAGTAAACAATTCAATTATAAAGTGATAAACCTGCCAAAAATCAGCCAGGTTTGTAAACCTGAATCCTGTTTTATTCTAAGTGTTTTCTCTAGCTCTTTGCATTTCAACATAATGATATTTTAGAGCATATAGAAAGAGGAAGACAGCAATTGGTATGTTGGGGTCATCCTTGGTCCTCTCCCCCCCCACTCTTTTTATCAGATCTCTTACAGCTGTGGGGTAACTTGTACCAGATTCTCATGAGGAAAAAAATGCTTACTAAATCAAGAAGTTACAATAGTATCTGGCAACATCACACTGTGTTTCAATAATTGAATCATTTATCTCATTTCCCTGATGTGAATTAGGTGATTCAGTAACAAAATGTAAACATTTTCACATCAACTCAGAATCCTTGAAAGTTATAGAGAAGGCAAGAATGCTGCCACTTCATATTAGTTATATTTGGAAATTATTTCCAGATACTGAAATAATTCTCAAGAGATAAGTTTTCAAACACTAAAATATTCAATATATCCCAAAGCAGCCTTTTCTAATATACGGTCTACTCAGGTGCCGGAGTGGAAAATTTTATCCAATCATATTCATATATAAAGTATATATATATAACATATGAACATGAACAACCAGTAACAGATATACACACAGAGGGTAGTTTCATTTTTAATTATTTTTAAGTGTTTTCTTTAATTCCAGTTGGTTCACTTACAGTGTTATATTAGTTGCAGGTGTACAATAAGCAATTGATACTTCCATATATCACCTGTGTTCATCACACAATTTTTTTTTTCAAGAGTACTTTGACTATTTGGGTTCTTAATCCCTATCAACTATTTAAGCCATCCTGCCACCACCCTCCCTTCTGATACAAGAGTGTTTTTCTTGATTTGTCCCTTTATCTCTCTTGTATTTTCTACCTCTGCTTATTTGCTTTTTTTTTTTCTTAAATTCTGCCTATGAGTGAAATCATATACTTGCCTTTTTCTGACTAACTTATTTTGCTTAGCATAATACTCTAGCTCCATCCATGTCATTACTAATGGCAAGATTTCATTCTTTTTATGGCTGAATAATATTCCATTGTATATATACACCACATTTTCTTTCTCCAATCCTCAACTGATCAATATTTTGGCAGCTTTCATATCTTTACTATAGTAAATAATGCTACTATAATCATATGGTTGCATATATCACTTCGAATTAGTGTTCTTGTTGTATTTGAGTAAGTACCCAATAGTGCAATTCCTGGATTCTATTTTAAAATTTGAAGCACTTGCATAATGGTTTCCACAATGGTTGCACCAGTTTGCATTTATATCATCAGTGCACAAGGGTTTCTTTTTTTCCACATTCTCAGCAAAACCTATTGTTTCTTGTGTTATTGATTTAAGCTATTTTGACAGATGTGAGGTGATATCTCATTATAGTTGTGTTTTTCATTTACCTGATGATAAGTAATGATGAGCATCTTTCATGTGTCTGTCGGCCATCTGTATGTCTTCTTTGGAGAAATGTCTGTTCATGACTTCTGCCAATTTTTTAGTTGGATTATTTGTTTATTGGGTTTTAAGTTGTATATATTTTATATATGCTGGTACTAACACTTTACCAGGTATATAATTTGCAAATATCTTTTCCCATTCCATATATTGCTTATTAGTTTTATTGATTGTTTCCTTTACTGTGCAGAAACTTTTTACTTTGCTGTAGTCTCAATAGTTTATTTTTATTTTATTTCACTTGCCTCAGAAGACATATTTAGAAAGAGGTTGCCACGGCCAATGTCAAAGAGGTTTTCTCTTCTAACATTTTTATGGTATCCTGTCTCACATTTAGGTCTTTAATCCATTTTGAGTTTATTTTTCTATATGGTATAAGAAAGTGGTCCAGTTTCATTCTTTTGTATGTTGCTGTCTAGTTTTCCCAACACCACTTGTTGAAAAGACTGTACTTTTCCCATTGATGTTCTTTCCTGCTTTGTTGAAGATTAATTGACCATATAATTGTGGGGATATTTCTGGATTTTCTGTTATGTTCTATTGACCTATGTATCTGTTTTTGTGCCAGTACCATACTGTCTTGATCACTACAAATTTGTAATATAACTTGAGGTCAGGAATTGTGATCCCTCTAGCTTTCTTATTCTTTTTCAAGATTACTTTGCCTATTTGGGTCTTCTATGGTTCCATGCAAATTTTAGGATTGATTGTTCTAGTCCTGTAAAAAATGCTGTTGGTATTTTGACAAGGATTGCATTTATTGTATGTATTTCTTTGGGCACTGTACACATTTTAACGGTATTTGTTCTTCCAGTGCATGAGCATGGAATGTCTTTCCGTTTCTTTATGTCATCTTTAATTTCTTTCATCAGTATTTTACAGTTTTCAGAGTACAGGTCTTTCACCATTTTGGTTAAGTTTATTCCTAGGTATCTGATCGTTTTGGGTGCAATGTAAGTGGTATTGTTTTCTTAATTTCTCTTTCTGCAGCTTTGTTATCGATATATAGAAATACAACAGATTTCTGTACATTTGATTTTGTACCCTGTGACTTGACTGAGTTTATCAGTTATAGTAGTTTTTGGTGTTTCATTTGGCTTTTCTGTATAAAGTATCATGTCATCTGCAGAGAGTGGAAGTTTTACTTCTTCCTTAACTATTTGGATGCCTTTATGTCTGTTGTATGATTGTTGATTTTAGGACTTCCAGTACTATGTTGAATAAAAGTGATGGGTGTTGGTGCCTGGGGGTCTCAGTCGATCGAGTGTTTGACTCTTGATTTTGACTCAGGTCCTGATCATGTAGCCTGCTTGAGATTCTCTCTACCTCTCCCTCTGCCCTCTCCTCTGTTCATGTTCTCTCTCTGTATATCTAAAATAAAATTAAATAAAATAAGATTTCCATTAAAAAAACAAGGTGACCAGAGTGGACGTGCTTCTCTTGTTCCTGACCTTAGGGGAAAATCTCTCATTTCTTCCCCATGAGGATGATGTTAGTTGTGGGTTTTACATAGGTAGCCTTTATTATGTTGAAGTATGTTCCCTCTAAAACTACATTGTTGATGGTTTTTATCAGGAATGGATGTCGTGCTTTGTCAAACGCTGTGTTGCTCTCTACTGAAATAATTTTGATTCTTATCCTTTCTCTTATTGATGTGATGTATCACATTGATTGATTTGTGAATAATGAACCACCCTTGACACCCAGGAATAAAAGCCAGTTGATTTCAGTGTGTGATTTTTTTAAGGTATTGCTGAATTTGATTTTCTAGTATTTTATTTAGAATTTTTGCATCTATGTTCATTAGGGATATTGGCCTATAGTTCTCTTTTTGTATAGCTGTCTTTATCTGGTTTTGGTATCAGGGTAATTATTGCTTAATATAATTAAGTTGGAAGTTTTTATACCTTTTCTAGTTCTTGGAATGTTTTGAGAAAAATAGGCTTTAACTTTTCTTTAAATGTTTTATAGAATTCTCCTGTGAAACTATCTTGCCCTGGTTTTTTGTTTGTTGTTTTTTGATTAATGACACAATTTCTTTGCTGGTTATTGCCTGTTCAAATTTTGCACTTCCTCCTGTTTCAGTTTTGGTAGTTTACATGTTTATAGGATTTTATCCAGTTCTTCTGAGGTGTCAAATCTGTTGGCATGTAGTTGTTGTTGTTTTTTTTTTGTAGCATTTCTTTATAATTGTTTGTATTTCTGTGGTGTTGATTGTTATTATCCTCTTTCATTTATGGTTTTATTTATTGAGTCCTTTTGTTTGTTTTTTTTTCTTGATAAGTCTGGCTAAAGATTTATTAGTTTTATTAATTTTTTTCAAAGTACCAGCTCCTGATTTCCTTGATCTGTTCTATTTTTTGTTTGTTTGTTTAGTTTCTATATCATTTATGTCTGATCTGGTCTGTATTATTTCCTTCCTTCTGCTGGATTTAGGTTTTGTTTGTTGTTCCTTCCCTATGGCCTTTAGGTGCAAGTTTACGTTGTTTATTTGATATTTGTCTTTATTTTGGGGACACTCTTGTATTGCTATAAGCTTCCCACTTTTGCTGCATTCCAGAGATTTTGGACCATTGTGTTTTCATTTTCATTTGTTTAATTGTCCTTTTTTAAAATTTCTTCTCTTATTTCTTGTTTGATCCCTTCATTGTTTAGTAGCATGTTACTTAACCTTCACGTATTTGTGGTCTTTCTAGGTTTCGTCTTGTGTTTGACTTCTGGTTTCTTCCATTTTGTTCAGAAAAGGTGTATGGTGTGATTTCAATCTTCCTGAATTTGTTGAGATTTGTTTTGTGGGCTAATATGTGGTCTCTTCTGGAGAATGTTCCAAGTGCACTTGAATGGAATGTGTATTCTGATGTTTTAGTATTCTGAATATATGTTAACTCCATCTGTTCCAATGTGTCATTTAAAGCCACTGTTTCCTTGTTGATTTTATGTTTGATGATCTGTCCATTAATACAATTGCAGTGTTAAAGTGCCCTAATATTATTGTTATTATATATTAGTTCTTTTATGTTTGCTATTAACTGTTTTATGTATTTATGTGCTCCTATATTGGATGCATAAATATTTATAATTCTTGTGTCTTCTCATTGGATTGTCTCCTTTGTTATATAGTGTCCCTCTTTGTTTCTTGTTACAGTCTGTTTTAAAGGCTATTTTGCCTGATGCGGCAACTAGGTGGCTCAGTCGTTTAAGCATCTGGCTCTTGATTTCAGCTCAGGTCATGATCTCATAGTTTGTGAGACAAACCTTGCATAGGCTTCTGTGGTGACAGCACAGACCCTGCTTGGTATTCTCTATCTCACTCTCTCTTTGCCCCTCCCCTTCCCTCATGCCTGCCCTTCAACTCTCTCAAAATAAATAAATAAACTTAAAAAAATTAAGGCAAATAGCCTTTGCTAAAAGGCAAAAAGTCTTTTATATCAGCCTTTTGCCTGATATAAGTATTGATACTCCAGCTTTATTTTGACATCCATTTACATTACAGATGTTTCTCCATCCTCTCACTTTCAATCTACAAGTGTCTTTAGGTCTGAAATGGGTCTCTTATAGGCCACATATAGATTGTTATTTTCTATTCTGTCATCATATATTTTGATTGGAGCATGTAGTCCATTTATATTAAAATAATTACTGATATATGTTTATTGCCAGTTTATTACTTGTTTTATGGTATTTTTATGAAGATTTTCTCTGATCCACTCTTGTCTTTCTTTCTTTCATGGTTTGCTAATTTTCTTTACTGATATATCTGGATATCTATCTCTTTATTGTTTGTATGTATATGTATATATATATTTTTTTAATTTTTTAAAGTTTATTTATTTTTGAGAGAGAGACAGGGTGTGAATGGGGGAAGGGCAGAGAGAGAGAGAGAGAGAATATGAAGCGAGATAGCACAGAGCTGATACAGGGCTCAAACTCATGAACTGTGAGATCATGACCTGAGCCAACGTCGGACAGTTAACTTACTGAGCCACACAGGCGCCCCTATTGTTTGTATATTTATTAGTGGTTTTGATGTATGGTTACCATTAAGTTTGTATATAACTTCTGCATATAGCAGTCTATATTAAGTTGATGGTCATTTAAGTTTGAACCCATTCTTTTCTCCTTCCCTCCCCATGTTTTCGGAATATACTTTTATATTTCATATCCATTTTTTTTGTGAGTTCCTTGACTTATTTTTTACATAAATAATCACTTTTATTGCTTTTGTGTGTCCTACTTCTGTACCATTAGTTTTGGTCTCTCCTTTCCACTCAAAAAGTTCTTTTTAATATTTTTTGCATACTTGGTTTTGTGGTAATAAACTCCTTTAGTTTTTGTTTGTCTGGGAAATTATATCTCTCCTTCTATTCTGAATTATAGTTTTGTTGTATATAATATTCGTGGCTGTAGATTTTTCCCATTCAGTGCTTTGAAAATATCATGCCAGTCCCATCTGTCCTACAGTTTCTGTTAAAAAATCTCCAGCTAGCAATATGGGCTTTCCCTTGTAAGTTAATTATTTTTTTTGTCTCGCTGCTTTAATTTTATTCTTTATAACTATATTTTAGAAACTTAAGTATATATTTTTTACATTTAAATTTTATTTTATTTTATTTTTCAATATATGAAATTTATTATCAAATTGGTTTCCATACAATACCCAGTGCTCATCCCAAAAGGTGTCCTCCTCAATACCCATCACACACCCTCCCCTCCCTCCCACCCCCCATCAACCCTCAGTTTGTTCTCAGTTTTTAACACTCTCTTATGCTTTGGCTCTCTCCCACTCTAACCTCTTTTTTTTTTTTCCCTTCCCCTCCCCCATGGGTTTCTGTTAAATTTCTCAGGATCCACATAAGAGTGAAACCATATGGTATCTGTCTTTCTCTGTATGGCTTATTTCACTTAGCATCACACTCCCCAGTTCCATCCACGTTGCTACAAAAGGCCATATTTCATTCTTTCTCATTGCCACGTAGTATTCCATTGTGTATATAAACCACAATTTCTTTATCCATTCATCAGTTGATGGACATTTAGGCTCTTTCCATAATTTGGCTATTGTTGAGAGTGCTGCTATCAACATTGGGGTACAAGTGCCCTTATGCATCAGTACTCCTGTATCCCTTGGGTAAATTCCTAGAAGTGCTATTGCTGGGTCATAGGGTAGGTCTATTTTTAATTTTCTGAGGAACCTCCACACTGCTTTCCAGAGCAGCTGCACCAATTTGCATTCCCACCAACAGTGCAAGAGGGTTCCCGTTTCTCCACATCCTCTTCAGCATCTATAGTCTCCTGATTTGTTCATTTTGGCCACTCTGACTGGCGTGAGGTGATATCTGAGTGTGGTTTTGATTTGTATTTCCCTGATAAGGAGGGACGCTGAGCATCTTTTTATGTGCCTGTTGGCCATCTGGATGTCTTCTTTAGAGAAGTGTCTATTCATGTTTTCTGCCCATTTCTTCACTGGGTTATTTGTTTTTCGGGTGTGGAGTTTGGTGAGCTCTTTATAGATTTTGGATACTGGCCTTATGTCCGATATGTCATTTGCAAATATCTTTTCCCATTCTGTTGGTTGCCTTTTAGTTTTGTTGGTTGTTTCCTTTGCTGTGCAGAAGCTTTTTATCTTCATAAGGTCCCAGTAATTCACTTTTGCTTTTAATTCCCTTGCCTTTGGGGATGTGTCGAGTAAGAGATTGCTACGGCTGTCAGAGAGGACTTTTCCTGCTTTCTCCTCTAGGGTTTTGATGGTTTCCTGTCTCACATTCAGGTCCTTTATCCATTTTGAGTTTATTTTTGTGAATGGTGTGAGAAAGTGGTCTAGTTTCACCCTTCTGCATGTTGCTGTCCAGTTCTCCCAGCACCATTTGTTAAAAGGACTGTCTTTTTTCCATTGGATGTTCTTTCCTGCTTTGTCAAAGATGAGTTGGCCATTCGTTTGTGGGTCTAGTTCTGGGGTTTCTATTCTATTCCATTGGTCTATGTGTCTGTTTTTGTGCCAATACCATGCTGTCTTGATGATGACAGCTTTGTAGTAGAGGCTAAAGTCTGGGATTGTGATGCCTCCTGCTTTGGTTTTCTTCTTCAAAATTACTTTGGCTATTCAGGGCCTTTTGTGGTTCCATATGAATTTTAGGATGGCTTGTTCTAGCTTTGAGAAGAATGCTGGTGCAATTTTGATTGGGATTGCATTGAACGTGTAGATAGCTTTGGGTAGTATTGACATTTTGACAATATTTATTCTTCCAATCCATGAGCAGGGAATATCTTTCCATTTCTTTATATCTTCTTCAATTTCCTTCATAAGCTTTCTGTAGTTTTTAGCATACAGATCTTTTACATCTTTGGTTAGATTTATTCCTAGGTATTTTATGCTTCTTGGTGCAATTGTGAATGAGATCAGTTTCTTTATTTGTCTTTCTGTTGCTTCATTGTTAGTGTATAAGAATGCAACTGATTTCTGTACATTGATTTTGTATCCTGCAACTTTGCTGAATTCATGTATCAGCTCTAGCAGACTTTTGGTGGAGTCTATCGGATTTTCCATGTATAATATCATGTCATCTGCAAAAAGCGAAAGCTTGACTTCATCTTTGCCAATTTTCATGCCTTTGATTTCCTTTTGTTGTCTGATTGCAGATGCTAGAACTTCCAACACTATGTTAAACAACAGTGGTGAGATGGGAATCCCTATCGTGTTCCTGATCTCAGGGAAAAAGCTCTCAGTTTTTCCCCATTGAGGAAGATGTTAACTGTGGGCTTTTCATAAATGGCTTTTATGATGTGTAAGTATGTTCCTTCTATCCCGACTTTCTCAAGGGTTTTTATTAAGAAAGGGTGCTGGATTTTGTCAAAGGCCTTTTCTGCATCGATTGACAGGATCATATGGTTCTTATCTTTTTTTTTTTTTTATTAATGTGATGTACCACGTTGATTGATTTGCGAATGTTGAACCAGCCCTGCAGCCCGGGAATGAATCCCACTTGATCATGGTGAATAATTCTTTTTATATGCTGTTGAATTCGATTTGCTAGTATCTTATTGAGAATTATTGCATCCATATTCATCAGGGATATTGGCCTGTAGTTCTCTTTTTTTACTGGGTCTCTGTCTGGTTTAGGAATCAAAGGAATACTGGCTTCCTAGAATGAGTCTGGAAGTTTTCCTTCCCTTTCTATTTCTTGGAATAGCTTGAGAAAGATAGGTATTATCTCTGCTTTAAACGTCTGTTAAAACTCCCCTGGGAAGCCATCTGGTCGTAGACTCTTAGTTGTTGGGAGATTTTTGATAACTGATTCAATTTCTTCGTTGGTTATGGGCTGTTCAAGCTTTCTATTTCCTCCTGATTGAGTTTTAGAAGAGTGTGGGTGTTTAGGAATTTGTCATTTCTTCCAGGTTGTCCAGTTTGTTGGCATATAATTTTTCATAGTATTCCCTGATAATTGTTTGTATCTCTGAGGGATTGGTTGTAATAATTCCATTTTCATTCATGATTTTATCTATTTGGGTCATCTCCCTTTTCTTTTTGAGAAGCCTAGCTAGAGGTTTGTCAATTTTGTTAATTTTTTCAAAAAACCAACTCTTGGTTTCATTGATCTGCTGTACATTTTTTATTAGATTTTATATTGTTTATTTCTGCTCTGATCTTTATTATTTCTCTTCTTCTGCTGGGTTTAGGCTGCCTTTGCTGTTCTGCTTCTATTTCCTTTAGGTGTGCTGTTAGATTTTGTATTTGGGATTTTTCTTGTTTCTTGAGATAGGCCTGGATTGCGATGAATTTTCCTCTCAGGACTGCCTTTCCTGCATCCCAAGGTGTCTGGATAGTTGTCTTTTCATTTACGTTTGTTTCCATATATTTTTAAATTTCTTCTCTAATTGCCTGGTTGACCCACTCATTCATTAGTAGGGTGTTCTTTAACCTCCATGCTTTTGGAGGTTTTCCAGACTTTTTCCTGTGGTTGATTTCAAGCTTCATAGCATTGTGGTCTGAAAGTATGCATGGTATAATTTCAATTCTTGTAAACTTATGAAGGGCTGTTTTGTGACCCAGTATATGATCTATCTTGGAGAATGTTCCATGTGCACTAGAGAAGAAAGTATATTCTGTTGCTTTGGGATGCAGAGTTCTAAATATATCTGTCAAGTCCATCTGATCCAATGTATCATTCAGGGCCCTTGTTTATTGAATGTGTGTCTAGATGATCTATCCATTTCTGTAAGTGGAGTGTTAAAGTCCCCTGCAATGACCACATTCTTATCAATAAGGTTGCTTAGGTTTATGAGTAATTGTTTTATATATTTGGGGGCTCCGGTATTCGGCGCATAGGCATTTATAATTGCTAGCTCTTCCTGATGGATAGACCCTGTAATTATTATATAATGCCCTTCTTTATCTCTTGTTACAGCCTTTAATTTAAAGTCTAGTTTGTCTGATATAAGTATGGCTACTCCAGCTTTCTTTTGGCTTCCTGTAGCATGATAAATAGTTCTCCATCCCCTCACTCTCAATCTAAAGGTGTCCTCAGATCTAAAATGAGTCTCTTGTAGACAGCAAATAGATGGGTCTTGTTTTTTTATCCATTCTGATACCCTATGTCTTCTGGTTGGCGCATTTAATCCATTTACATTCAGTGTTATTATAGAATGATATGGGGTTAGAGTCATTGTGATGTCTGTATGTTATATGCTTGTAGTGATGTCTCTGGTACTTTGTCTCACAAGATCCCCCTTAGGATCTCTTGTAGGGCTGGTTTAGTGGTGACAAATTCCTTCAGTTTTTGTTTGTTTGGGAAGACCTTTATGTCTCCTTCTATTCTAAATGACAGACTTGCTGGATAAAGGATTCTCGGCTGCATATTTTTTCTGTTCAGCACACTGAAGATCTCGTGCCAATCCTTTCTGGCCTGCCAAGTTTCAAAAGAGAGATCAGTCACGAGTCTTATAGGTCTCCCTTTATATGTGAGGGCACGTTTACCCCTTGCTGATTTCAGAATTTTCTCTTTATCCTTGTATTTTGCCAGTTTCACTACGATATGTCGTGCAGAAGATTGATTCAAGTTACGTCTGAAGGGAGTAGTCTGTGCCTCTTGGATTTCAATGCTTTTTTCCTTCCCCAGTTCAGGGAAGTTCTCAGCTATTATTTCTTCAAGTACCCCTTTAGCACCTTTCCCTCTCTTTTCCTCCTCTGGGATACCAATTATGCGTATATTATTTCTTTTTAGTGTATCACTTAGTTCTCTAATTTTCCCCTCATACTCCTGGATTTTTTTATCTCTCTTTCTCTCAGCTTCCTCTTTTTCCATAACTTTATCTTCTAGTTCACCTATTCTCTCCTCTGCCTCTTCAATCCGAGCCGTCGTCGTTTCCATTTTGTTTTGCATTTCATTTAAAGCGTTTTTCAGCTCCTCGTGACTGTTCCTTAGTCCCTTGATCTCTGTAGCAAGAGATTCTCTGCTGTCCTCTACACTGTTTTCAAGCCGAGCGATTAATTTTATGACTATTATTCTAAATTCACTTTCTGTTATATTATTTAAATCCTTTTTGATCAGTTCATTAGCTGTTGTTATTTCCTGGAGATTCTTCTGAGGGGAATTCTTTCGTTTGGTCATTTTGGATAGTCCCTGGAGTGGTGAGGACCTGCAGGGCACTTCCCCTGTGCTGTGGTGTATAACTGGAGTTGGTGGGCGGGGCCGCAATCAGACCTGATGTCTGCCCCCAGCCCACCGCTGGGGCCACAGTCAGACTGGTGTGTGCCTTCTCTTCCCCTCTCCTAGGGGCGGGATTCACTGTGGGGTGGTGTGGCCCGTCTGGGCTACTTGCACACTGCCAGGCTTGTGGTGCTGGGGATCTGGCGTATTAGCTGGGGTGGGTAGGCAAGGTGCACGGGGGCAGGAGGGGCAGGCTTAGCTAGCTTCTCCTTAGGTGATCCACTTCAAGAGGGGCCCTGTGGCAGTGGGAGGGATTCAGATCCACTGTCGGAGGTTTGACTCTGCAGAAGCACAGAGTTGGGTGTTTGCGCAGAGTGACCAAGTTCCCTGGCAGGAACTGGTTCCCTTTGGGATTTTGGCTGGGGGATGGACGGGGGAGATGGAGCTGGCTAGTGCCTTTGTTCCTCACCAAACTGAGCTCTGTTGTCCGGGGGCTCAGCAACTCTCGCTCCCTTTGTCCTCCAGCCTTCCTGCTTTCGGAGCAGAGGTGTTAACTTATGACCTCCCAGACGCTAAGTTGCTCTTGCTGTGGGAACACACTCCATCCGGCCCCTCCGCTTTTGCCAGCCAGACTCAGGGGCTCTGCTTGGCCGGCGGGCCACCCTTCCGCCCAGGCTCCCTTTTGCCAGTCCGTGGAGCGCGCACTGCTTCGCCACCCTTCCTACACTCTTCCGTGGGCCTCTCGTCTGTGCTTGCCTCGGGAGACTCCGTTCTGCTAATCCTCTGGCAGATTTCTGGGTTATTTACGCAGGTGTAGGTGGAATCTAAGTGATCAGCAGGACGCGGTGAGCCCAGCTTCCTCCTATGCCGCCATCTTCCAACCACCCCCTAGAAACTTAAGTATATTATGTCTTGGTGTTGTTCTGCTTTTGTTGATTTTGTTGGCATTCTCTGTGACTCTGGAATATGTATATCTGTGTCTTTTCCCAGATTAGGAATGTTTTCAGCTATTATTTCTTCAAATACATTTTATGCACCCTTTTATCTCCCTTTTTCTTCTGGAACTCCTATAATAAAAATGTTACTATATTTGATGGAGTCACTGAGCTCTCTAAAGCTATTCTCAGTTTACGTAATATTTTTTTTTTCACCAGAACCTGGCACTTAGGAAAGTATCCAATATGTGTTGCTTGTGCCCTGCTGTTGTTTCTGAGTTGCTTTTCCTTTCAGTGGAGTTTTATGCACTGACTCTCTTTTGTGGTGTGTGCATGTTCTCTGTGGTGTTAGGGGGACCCAGGCATGTCAGCTATGAATGGCCATACCTGTTGAGAGTTGGGATTGTGGTGGTAGTGTTAGGAAAATATTCACTGGATCACTAACTTTATGTTGGATCTTCTAATCACTGTGGTGGCTGGGAGCTACAAGTTGGTATGGTTGGGCATGAAATGCTTTGCACAGCCTAAGGATGATGGCTGGCATGGCTGGGCCCAAGGCATGGTGGTAGCTGGGGGCTCAAGGCTGGACATGGTGCAGCACCTGGGCACTACACAGTGGTAAGGCGTGATGCTTGGGGGAAGCTGTAAACCTATGGCTAAATGAAGCATCTGGTAGTGGTGGTTCTTCATGGTGTGCCAGCTGGTCAGGGCACAGCCACTGGTCATGGCACACAGAAGCCATCTGTGCACCTGGCAGCTGGGCAGGATGTGCGTGTACACCTTTAACAAAATTTTCTCTATGCCCAGGGCCCAGTCTAGCAGGAATGCAGTAGGTGACTCCTCAGAAGAAATCTTGGGTGTGGCCCACTGCTAGCAGGGTAGGGGTAATGTGTCTGTCCAGAGCCACCTCCCACACATAGCACTGTGTATATGCTTGTGGACATGGAAGGAAAATGGCACCTGCTAGCCTCCTCATTTTTTTAGAAGTTCCCCAACATACTCTGAAATCAATATGAACATAACGGTCTCCTGTTTGTCCCTGGTGTTGTGTAAACTGCCATTTTTATACTGTCTCCCTGCACAGGATGCTGTCTCCCCTAAGGCAGTGACCCAGGAATTACTCACGCTCCTGGCTCTCCCAGGGCTGAGCCAGCTGACTTTCAAATCTCCAGGCTCCAGGTCCCACTGGTTATATAAACTCATGAAATTCATCCCTTTTGGTTTTCAAATTCAGACTTTCTGGGGATTAGTCTTCCCTGTGTGAGCTCCCTACTGAAAGGGCTCATTTCTGTCTTCTCTATGTACACAGCTCCCTCCCTCTTGTGGGAAGCTTCCCTCCACCTTTCTGACCTTCCTAACCTTTCAGATGCAGCTTCTTCTCTATATTTAGTTGTGGAGTTTGTTCTGCCAGGCTTCTGATAACTCACTGCTTTATTGACTTGTATGTGGATGATATCATATGTTTATTGCAGCATTATTTAAAATAGCCAAGATACGGAAGCAACCTAAGTGCCCACTGATAGATGAATGGATATAAAAGATGTGATTATATGTAGATATAGATATAGAAACAGAAATATATACATATCAGCCATAAAAAAAGAATGAAAACTTGTGATTCACAACAACATGGATGGACCTTATCATGCTAAGTGAAATACCAGAGAAACACAAATACCATATGATTTCACTTACATGTGGAATCTAAGAAACAAAACAAGCAATCAAACAAACAAATTGGTAACCACAACAAAAATGAAGAAAATGACTCATAAATGCATATAACAAATTGGTTATTGCCAGAGGGGAGGAAGTAAGAGGGATGGGCAAAATATATGAACAGGATTAAGAGACACAAAATTCCAGTTATAAAATAAGTAAGTCACAGGGAGAAAATTATAACATAAGGAATATAATCAATAATATTGTAATCACACTGTATTGTGACATATGATAACTACATTTATTGTTATGAGTATTGCAATATGTGTAAAATTGTCAATTCCCTACACTGTACACCTGAAATATATAATATTGTATATCACCTATATGTCAAAGAAGTAGATGATTGATAGGTAGATAGATACTTAAAGATATTATGAAAGTTAAAGGAAACAAAGGATGATGTACTTTGTACATAGTAGTTGCTCAATAGACCATCGTCATAATCCAGCCACATATATAAGAAACATTAGAATTGTCTTTATTGCTTCCACCTTCCTTATTCACCATACAAAAACAATCTCCAAGTCCTGTTAACTTTATATTCAAAATGTTTCTCAGATTCATCATTTCCTCTATTTTCATTGTTAGAATCTATTATCAGCCCCTCATTATTTATTTGTATTGCAACAGCCTCCAAATTGTTTATTCCCTCCAATGATACCAACGTCATCTTGTTACAATGCAAGTCTAATCAAGTTATTCCCTTGATTAAAACCTTTCGGTGGTTTCTCATTTGCTGCTAACTCAGACTCAAATTCAAGTTAGTCTTCACTTTTCTCCATATTCTGGCCCCACCTTAACCTTTCAATTGCATCTTACCCTACCTTTCTTCCAGGCATAGAACTCAGTTGCCAACCATGTCACTGTATCTTTTTACAAAGGATACAGAGTAAGAGCTTAATGGTTAACTCAGACAAAAGCCAGCAGTCTGAACCACAAACTGCATTTTGCAAGTTCAATAAATACAAATTTTCTGAAAGTCAACAGACTGTGGTATAGAAAAGACATTTCAGAGAATGACATTTTAAATCTTTGGGCTATGTTTGTCCCTTCAATTTTGAATGCTCCTCTCCCTATCTATTTTCCATTTTCTCCACTGTAATCTTATCTAAATCTCATATCTAATAAAGACCTACAACACAGGTAATCTCCTCTCTGAAGCTGTCCTAAATATTTCAGAACAGTTAATCAAACCTGATGGCACGAGTTAAAACATCTATCATGGGTGTATATGAATGAATTAATATGCACAAGAATTACTTGTTCAACTGAGAGAGAATTGAAGGAATATTTGTGAAAGGGACTTGCAAGAAAAGAACTTAGAAGTACTTTAGTGTTACTAATGTAGCATTGGAAAGAGGCCCTGAAGAAATCCTGCATGAAGTTTGGCTAAGGATTTTCTAGTTCCCATACCAGATGCTATACCCTCACATGACCTCTGTTTAGCCTTGGTGAAGATATCTGTATTCATAGGCATATGGTAGCTTCAAGTAGTTAGATTATGGCTTTTGAAGGCTGTATTGAATGGGACAATAATTTCTCCTATTTTTTCTAAATCATCCATCACACACAAAGCAAAACAAAAGATTATTTGTTTTTTGGGTGTTGAGTTTGATGAGTTCTTTATAGATTTTGCATGCTAACCCTTTATCTGATATGTCATTTGCAAATACCTTCTCCCATTCTGTCGGTTGCCTTTTAGTTTTGCTGATTATTTCCTTCACTGTGCAGAAGCTTTTTATTTTCATGAGGTCCCAGTGGTTCATTTTTGCTTTTGTTTCCCTCGCCTCTGGAGACGTGTTGAGTAAGAAGTTGCTGCCGCCAAGATCAAAGAGGTTTTTGCCTGCTTTCTCCTCGAGGATTTGGTATTATGCTAAGTAAAATTAGTCAGAGAAAGAAAAAAATCATATGACTTCACTCATATGAGGACTTTAAGAGACAAAACAGATGAACATAAGGGAAGGGAAACAAAAATAATGTAAAAACAGGGAGGGGGACAAAACAGAAGAGACTCTTAAATATGGAGAACAAACAGAAGGTTAGTGGAGGGGTTGTGGGAGGGGGGATGGGCTAAATGGGTAAGGGGAACTAAGGAATCTACTGAAATCATTGTTGCACTATATGCTAAATAATTTGGATGTAAATTTAAAAAAAATAAATAAATAAAATTAAATACAAAAAAAAAGAACAATAACCACAAAAACTACCCATAGTAAGCAAGCATGGAGATTCAGCTTGCAAAAAAAATATAAGGTTCCAGAGTCATTGTGTCTTTTAATTTTTGCCTAGTAACATTCATTCTTTTTTTGTGTGGCACTGGCTATAAGTTGCAGTACTAGTCTCAGAAACCAGATTGAGAACAACAGTAAAGGTTGAAAATCTAACAGTGCTGTGTCATTATGAATCAGTGGCAGGGAAATGTAGGAGTTCACTGAAAATAGGGAAACAGTTCACAGGAATTTTGTGAATTATATTTTATAAGACTATCTCCCAGAGCTCTTGTGTGCTTTCCAAAGTATAAATTAAGCTCAGGCAGTGTGGGGGAGTTCCTTGGTAGACTCTCCAGACAGTAATGTCTGCCTAATAACTGTCAGGTTCTGAGCTAAGTAGTAAGTGGAATCAGTCCTCCAAGAAGGTCAAAGCCAAGTACCCAGTTCAAAGCTAACATGAAACAGTGAGGTGAGAAGGAGGTTTCTAAACTGCCATCAAGGGCTAAGGTGGACCAGAGAAAGGAATCTCATTGTAGGTTGTTGTGGAGTCAGCACTGACCAAAAGAAGTTTATGAGCTGGACACTGCATTCATGCTGTGGGCTTCTAACTTTTTTAATTTTTAAGTTTGTTGGTTTATTTACTTATTTATTTATTTTGAGAGAGAGTGAAGGAAGGGCAGAGAGAGGGAGAGAGAGATAATCCCAAGCAGGCTCTGCACTGCCAGCACAGAGCACAATGCAGGGCTCAAACTCATGAACTGTATGATCATGGCCTGAGCTGAAGCCCAGCGCTTAACCAACTGAGCCACCCAGGCACCCCTTCTGTTTAACTTTCTTTAGAAAAGTATGAGGAATGAGAACTATTGCTTCATGTCTAAAAGAAAAAAAAAATGCCCTCTTATCACAGACACCAGAGTGGACTGGGCTTTGATAAGCCATAACTACCAAACATCAGCTTCCACTTAATCAAGTACATTAGCCCTTAATAAGAGAGTCAGTCTGTCCTTTGAATCTTTGAAGCCAGGTATTGACTTCTTTTCTCTAGCTATGAAAGTCCTAGATGGCATCTTCTTGCAATAGAACTCTGTATCTTCTACATTGAGAATCTATTATTTAATGTAGCTACCTTAGGTAGATTATCTGGATAACTTTCTGCAGTTTCTACATCAACACTGGTGCTTCATCTTGCAATTTTGTGTTATGCAGATGCTTTATTTTCCTAAATTTCATGAACCAACCTCTGCTAGCTTCAAACTTTTCTTCTACAACTTCCTCAATCCTATTATCCTTCATAGAATTAAAGAGAATTAGAGCCTTAGTATAGATCAGGGTTTGGCTAAGGGAATGTTGTAGCGGTTTTTATATTTTATCCATACCACTAAGACTTTCTCCATATCAGCAACAAAACTGTTTACTTTCTTATCTTTTCTGTGTTCACAGGAATAATATCTTTAATTTATTTCAAGAATTTTTCTTTGAGTTCACAACTTGATTATCTGTTTGGTCCAAGAGGCCTAGAAATTTGCCCTTTTTAGCTTTTTACATGCCTTCCTTACTAAAGTTAAGTATTTTTGGCTTTGATTTAAATTAGAGATGTGGGGCTCATGGGTGGTTCAGTCAGTTAAGTGTCTGACTTTGGCTCAAGTCATGATCTCACAGTTCGTGGGTTCAAGTCCTGCATCGGGCTCTGTGCTGTCAGTTAAGAGCCTGGAACCTGATTCAGATTCTGTGTCTCCCTCTCTCTCTGCCTCTCCTCTGCTCTCTTTCTCTCAAAATAAATAAACATTAAAAAAATTAAAACAACATTAGAGATGTGTGTCTTTTCCTTTTACCTGAACAATTAGAGACCACTGTAGGATTACTAATTGGCCTAATTTCAGCATTATTGTGTCTCAGGGAATAGGGAAGTTCAAGGAGGGCAAAATAGGGAAACAGTTGTTCCGTGGAGCAGTCAGAATATACACAACACTTATGCATTGTTTGTGATCTTAAATGGGTGTCACTTCTGATGCCTCAAAATAAATACAATAATAATGTTAAAAATCACAGAAACATTGTGGAAACTGTTGGCAGAGTAGGAGGACTCTAAGCTTGTCATTTGAACACAGCTAGATAACTATCAAATCATTCTAAATACCAAAAAAATATCAACATGAACACTAATAGAATAAACTCCACAACTAAAGGGAGAGAAGAAACCACACTGATGAAGGTAGGAAGTGCAGATATGTGGTTTAGGGGAAAAACTGATGGCAGGTGCTGCAGAGGAAAGGGAATTATGGTTGCAGAAAAAGGCAAGATAGAGAGTAGCACACAGGAGAACACACAAGGAAAATATTTCTCCAAAGCTATTGGCTTGGAAAATTAGAGAGGCTGATTTTCATAATCTCATTCAAACTGTGGGGCTTAAAGACAGGATTTTCAAGGTCAGTGAGCTTGGCTGGGATAGAGCCCTGAGAACACTGCCCTATGCCTGGAGAGAATACCAGCAAAGAACTAAGGGGAACACAGGATGGAAACAGTGATCTGAAGAATACCTGGGGCATGCAGAGGGGAGATTCTTCATTCCACTTGGAGTGTATCGCTGAGAAGCTGCATTCATGGGGATGCCTCTATGGGGACAAAGGAGCAAGCTAGCACCATTTTCCTCCCCCACTCCTCAGCATAAACACAGAGCCACCTGTGGGAAGCAACACAGCAATGACACTGGCTGCTTAAACTGTTACACCAACTCCCACACACTTTTGCTCTGGAAGGACTGCCCTTCAGTGAAGCTTGCCTCAGTCCCAGTGCAGGGGTGGGGGCCCTTCTCCAGAAAGTCAAAAGACAGCCCAAGCCCCTGATCACACCACATCCCTAATGCCTGGAGTTTTAAAAATCAGCAGGTTTGGCTGGGATAGAGATCCAAGGACACTGAGATGCTCCTGGAGAGAAGGAGGGTAAACAACACAGAGGTAGACAGTGTGGAAACAGTAATCTAAAACATGCCTGGGTCACACAGGAGATATTCACTATTCTCAGAATGCTTCCCTGAGAGGCAGTGTTCAGGGAGACACCACACTGTGTACAAAGGAGATGGTGGGTGACATTTCCCTACCCCATCCCTCAGCATAAACACAGAGATACATGTGGTAAGCAGCACAGAACTGTCACTGGCTGTCTAAACTTACTACACCAAGCCCAGGGCCCCTGTATTCTAGGAGGGCTGCCCAACTCAGTTAAACTTGTCTCAGTCCCAGTGCAGTGGGCCCCTTTCACAGAAGACCAGCAGAAACTACTGCCTACAACACATCTCCCAAACAGAAAATTCTGCAGGGGCTCAGATCTATTGCAAGCAATATCAGGTCTTATTTTAAAAGCAGACAAGGGGTGCCTGGGTGGCTCAGTCGGTTAAACGTCCGACTTCTACTCAGGTCATGATCTCCCAGTTCATGAGTTTGAGCCCCACGTCAGGCTCTGTGCTGACAGCTGAGAGCCTGGAGCCTGATTTAGATTCTGTGTCTCCCTCTTCTCTCTGCCCCCTCCCTGCTCAATCTGTGTCTCTGTCTCTCTCTCCCTCTCTCTCAAAAACAAATAAAAACATTAGGAAATTTTTAAAAATCAGACAAGAGTACACCTACTTAAAACTCACCACATTCTGGTCAAGGACCAAACACTATCCACTGCAGGAAAAGAGAGCCTCTGTAAAACACAGGTGTGATTCTTAGAGCAGTCAAAACAGAAGCAGAGTACACAGAGCATATACCAGAGACATTTCCTGAAGCACCAGGCCCTGGGCACTATATGACCTTTTCTTAAAAAATCCATTACACTCAGAAGCAGGAAACATAACTTGCTTTTCTAACACAGAGAAGAAGGCAGAGACATAGACAAAATGCCAAGGCAGAGGAATTCATCCCAAGGTAAAGAACAAGATAAGGTCACAGCCAGAGATCTAAGCAAAACAGATATAAGTAACATGGCCTGAGAAAACAATGAAAGACTTCAGGGATGACCTTACCACATGGATAAAATAGTTAAAAAACAATCAGAGATTCCCAGGAAACAGCTGTGTGATTGTCTGAATCCTGGATATCTGGTGTGAAGGAGCAAAGACCAGATTCAGAAAGACCAGGGTAAAAAAAGTTCCATATCTGCCGTTCAGTGAGCACAGAATGTGGATGGGCACTGGAACATGAGGGATGACAAGTAACTGCTCATTGGAGAAAATGCATGCAGGGCAGTCATTCTGCCCAGGGCTGTCAGGGAAGGCTTCCTTGACCTGAGGTCTGGCTGAGCCTTGAAAGCTGAAAGGACTTTGAGCAGGAGGGAAGGGAGGAGAAGGAAGAACACTGAAGGCAAAGGAGCAACACTGGCAGAGGCACAGAGATGAGAAGTTCTGTAGCTCGTTGAAGGGCTACTTCAGTGAACAAATCAAAGCACACCTGGTGGAGAGCCCAAAACATTACTATGAGTAGGGAGATGAAGTAACCAGAGTCGCCACAGGACAGAGCAAGTAACACACTCCAGAAAAAAACCTCCTGAAAGGCCAGGCCCTGGGCAGTCTATGACCCTTCTTTAATATAGTAGTGGTCACAGGTTCAGGACACATAAAACTATTAAAACACATAAGTGACAGAATAATAGCCAAAATGACAAAACAGAAGAATTCTCCTCAAAAGGAATGTCAGGGAAAAAATTACAGCTAAAGAAGTGATCAAAACAGACACAAACAATGTAATTGAACAAGAATTTAGAGTAATAGTCATAAGATTAATCACTGGGCTTGAAAAAAGCATAGAAGACAGCAGATAATCTATAGATCAAGGAACCAAAAAATAGTCGTGATGAATTAAAAATAAAAAAAAAAAAGCTGTGCCATTGATCTGAGTGTCTGTTCTTGTGCCAGTACCATACTGTCTTGATGATTACAGCTTGGTAGTACAGATTGAAGTCTGGGATTGTGATGCCTCCAGCTTTGGTTTTCTTTTTCAAGATGACTTTGGCTATCCGGGGTCTTTTTTGGTTCCATACAAATTTTAGGATGGAACAGAATAGAAAACCCAGAAATTGACCCACAAACGTGTGGCCAACTAATCTTTGACAAAGCAGGAAAGAATATCCAATGGAATAAAGACAGTCTCTTCAGCAAGTGGTGCTGGGAAATCTGGACAACGACATGCAGAAGAATGAACCAGGAACACTTTCTTACAAGATACATAAAAATAAACTCAAAATGGATGAAAGACCTCAATGTAAGATAGGAAGCCATCAAAATCCTCGAGGAGAAAGTAGGCAAAAACCTCTTTGATCTTAGCCACAGCAACTTCTTACTCAACACGTCTCTGGAGGCAAGGGAAACAAAAGCCAAAATGAATTACTGGGACCTCATCAGAATGAAAACCTTCTGCACAACGAAGGAAACAATCAGCAAAACTAAAAGGCAACCAACAGAATGGAGGAAGATATTTGCAAACGACATATCAGATAAAAGGCTAGTATCCAAAATCTATAAAGAACTCATCAAACTCAACACCCAAAAAACAAATAATCCAGTGAAGAAATGGGCAAAGGACATGAATAGACAGTTCTCCAAAGAAGACATCCAGATGGCCAACCGACACATGAGAAAATGTTCAACATCACTCATCATCAGGGAAATACAAATCAAAACCACAATGAGATACCACCTTACACTTGTCAGAATGGCTAACAGTAACAACTCAGGCAACAACAGATGTTGGCGAGGATGTGGAGAAGGAGGGTCTCTTTTGCATTGTTGGTAGGAATGCAAGCTGGTGCAGGCACTCTGGAAAACAGTATGGAGGTTCCTCAAAAAACTAAAAATAGAACTACCCTACGACCCAGGAATTGCACTACTAGGCATTTATCCATGGGATACAGGTGTGCTGTTTCCAAGGGACACATGCAACCCCATGTTTATAGCAGCACTATCAACAATAGCTAAAGAATGGAAAGAGCCCAAATGGATAAAGATGTGATACACACACACACACACACACACACACACACTGGAGTATTACTCTGCAATCAAAAAGAATGAAATCTTGCCATTTGCAACTATGTGGATGGAACTGGAGGGTATCATGCTAAGCAAAATTAGTCAGTCAGAGAAAAACAAAAATCATATGACTTCACTCATATGAGGACTTTGAGGGACAAAACAGATGAACATAAGGAAGGGAAACAAAAATAATATAAAAACAGGGAGGGGGACAAAACAGAAGAGACTCATAAATATGGTGAACAAATGGAGGGTTACTGGAGGGGTTGTGGGAGGGGGGATGGGGTAAATGGGTAAGGGAAACTAAGGAATCTACTCCTGAAATCATTGTTTCATTATATGCTAACTAATTTGGCTGCAAATTTCAAAAAAAAAATAAAAAATAAAATTTAAAAAAATGCTGTAAATGAAGTGCAAAATAAACTAGAGGCAGTGATAGCAAAGATTGAAGAAGTAGAGGGGAGAATAGGAGAAATAGAAGATAAAATTATGGAGAAAGATGAAGCAGAAAAAAAAGAGGTAAAAAATTTCTGGACCACGGGGGGAGAATTAGAGAACTAAGTGATTCAATGAAACAGAATAATATCCATATTATAGGAGTTCTAGAAAAAGAAGACAGAGAGAAAGGGTTGGAACAGGTACTTGAACAAATAATTAGTGAGAAATTCACCAGTATGGGGGAAGAAAACAGGCATAGAAATCCAGGAGGCACAGAGAGCTCCCCTCAGATTTAACTTGAATCTATCTTCTGTGTGCCATAACATATTGAAACTGGCAAAATACAAAGGTAAAGAGAGAATTCTGAAAGCAGCTAGGGACAAATGGGCCATAACCTACAAGAGTAGACACATAAGGGAAATAGCAGACCTATACTGAATTTTGGCAGGCCAGAAAGGAGTGTCAGGAAATTTTCCATCTGCTGAATAGGAAAAATATGCAGACAGGAATCCTTTATCCAGCAAATCTGTCATTCAGAATAGAAGGAGAGATAAAGGTTTTTCCAAACAAACAAAAACTAAAGGAATACATCACCACTAAACCAGCCCTACAAGAGATCCTCATGGTGACACTGTGAGTGGAATGTTGCAAAGACCATAAAGGGCCAGAGATATCACTACAAGCATGAAACCTGTAGATAACACAATGACTCTAAACCAATATCTTTCAATAATATCACTGAATGTAAATGGACTAAATGTTCCAACCAAAAGGCAGAGGGTATGAGAATGGATAAAAAACCAAGACCCATCTATTTGCTGTCTACAAGAGACTCATTTTAGACCTGAGGATACCTTCAGATTGAAAGTGAGGGGATGGAGAAGAATCTATCATGCTACTGGAAGTCAAAAGAAAGCTGGAGTAGACATATTTATATCAGACAAAGTAGATTTTAAACTAAAGGCTCTAACAAGAGATGAAGAAGGGCATTATATAATAATTATGGGGTCTATCCATCAAGAAGAGCTAACAATTATAAATGTTTATGCACCAAATTTGAAAGCACCAAAATATATAAAACAATTAACCACAAACATAAGCAACCTTATTGATAAGAATGTGTTAATTGTAGGGGACTTTAATACCCCACTTACAACAATGGATAGACCATCTAGACACAGGATCAATAAAGAAACCATGGCCCTGAATGATACACTGGACCAGATGGATTTGACAGATATATTCAGAAATTTTCATCCAAAGGCACCAAAATACACATTCTTCTCAAGTTCACATGGAACATTCTACAAAATAGATCAGATACTGGGTCACAAAACAGCCCTCAATAAATATAAAAGAATTGAGTTCATTCCATTCATATTTCGAGATCACAATGCTATGAAAGGTGAAATCAACCACAGGAAAAAGTCTGGAAAACCTCCAAATGCATGGAGGTTAAAGAACACCCTACTAAAGAATAAATGGGTCAACCAGGCAATTAAAGAAAAACTAAAAAATATGTGGAAACAAATGAAAATGAAAACACAACATTCCAAACCCTTTGGGAAGCAGAAAAGGCAGTCCTAAGAGGAAACAGCATTGTAATCCAGGCCTATTTTAAGAAACAAGAAAAATCCCAAATACAAAATCTAACAGTGCACAAAAAGGAACTAGAAGCAGAAGAACAAAGAAACCCCAAGGACAGCAGAAGAGAAGAAGAGAAATAATAAAAATCAGAGCAGAAATAAATAATAAAGAATCAAAAAAAAAGAAAAGAAAAAACTGTTGAACAGATCAATGAAACTAAGAGCTGTTTTACTGAAAAAATAAACAAAATTGATAACCTCCAAGCCAGACTTCTCAAAAAGAAAAGAGAGAGGACCCAAATAGATAAAATATTGGATTAAAGTGGATTTATCACAACCAGTCCCTCAAAAATACAAGCATTTATCAGAATACTATGAAAAATTATATGCCAACAAACTGGAAAACTTGGAAGAAATTGACCAATTCTAGTCACCCTTACACTAGCAAAACTCAAACAGGAAGAAGTAGAAAATTTGAACAGACCCATAACTAATGAAGAAATGGAATAACTTATCAAAAATCTCCAATCAAATGAGAGTCCTGGGCCAGAAGTCTTCTCAGAGGAATTCTACCAGACATTTAAATCAGAGTTAATACCTATCCTTCTCAAGTTGTTCCAAAAAGTAGAAATGGAAAGAAAAATTCCAGACTCATTCTATGAAGCCAGCATTACTTCATTCCCAAACCAAAGTCCACACACAAAAGGAGAATTACAGGCCAATATCCCTGATGCACATAGATGCACAAATTCTCAACAAGATACTAGCAAATCGAATTCAACAACATATAAAAAGAATTATTCACCATGATTAACTGGGATTCATTCCTGGGCTGCAGGGCTGGTTCAATATTCACAAATCAATCAATGTGATACATCACGTTAATAAAAGAAAAGATAAAACCATATGGTCCTGTCAATAGATGCAGAAAAGGCATTTGACAAAATTCAGCATCCATTCTTAATAAAAACCCTCAAGAAAGTCAGTATCAAAGGAACATACCTAAACATCATAAAAATCACATATGAAAAGCCCAGAACTTATATCATCCTCAATGGGGAAATAAATGAGAGCTTTGCCCCTGAGATCAGGAAAACGACAGGAATGTCCACTCTCACCACTGTTGTTTAACATAGTGTTGGAAATCTTAGCATCAGCAATCAGACAACAAAATGAAATAAAATGCATCCAAATTGTCAAAGAAGTCAAACTTTCACATTTTGCAGGTCACATGATACTCTATGTAGAAAACCTGAAAGACTCCACCAAAAGGCTGCTATAACTGATACATGATTTTAGTAAAATCTCAGGGTACAAAAGCAATGTACAGAAATTGGTTGTAATTCTATACATCAACAATGAAGCAACAGAAAGAGAAATCAAGTAATTAATCCCATTTACAATTGCACAAAAACCATAAAATAGTTAGGAATAAACCTAACCAAAAATATAAAAGATCTGTATATTGAAAACTATAGAAAACTTATGAAGGAAATTGAAGAAGATACTAAGAAATGGAAAAACATTCCATACTCATAGATTGGAAGAATAAATACTGTTAAAATCTCAATATCAAAATATCAATCAATAGCAATCTATGCATTCAATGTGATCCCAATCAAAATTGCACCAGCATTCTTCTCAAAGATAGGACAAACAATCCTAAAATTTTTATGGAACCACAAAAGACCCCAAGTAGCCAAAGAATGTTGAAAAAGAAAACCAAAGTGGGAGGCATCAAAATCAAAATCCCAGACTTCACCTCTACTATAAAGCTATAATCATCAAGATAGTATGTTACTGTCACAAAAACAGACACATAGACCAATGAAATAGAATACAGAACCCAGAACTGGACCCACAAATCTATGTCCAACTAATCTTTGACCAAGCAGGAAAAAGAATCTGATGGAAAAAAAGACAGTCTCTTTAGCCAATGGTGCTGGGAGAACTGGACAGCAACATGCAGAAGAAAGAAATTGGACCACGTTCTTATACCATACACAAAAACAAACTCGAAATGGATGAGAGACTTAAATGTGAGACAGGAAACCATCAAAGCCCTAGAGGAGAAAGCAGGCAACAACCTCTTTGACCTCAGCCACAGCAGTTTCTTACTCGACACATCTCCAAAGGCAAGGGAATTAAAAGCAAAAATGAACTATTGGTATCTCATCAAGATAAAAACTTCTGCACTGCAAAGGAAACAATCAACAAAACTAAAAGGCAACCGACAGAATGGGAAAAGATATTTGCAAGTGACATATCAGATAAAGGATTAGTATCTAAAATCTATAAAGAACTTAACAATCTCTACACCCAAAAAATAAATAATCCAGTGAAGAAATGGGCAGAAGACATGAATAAACACTTTCTCAAAGAAGACATCCAGATGGCAAACAGACACATGAAAAGATGCTCAACATCATTCATAATCAGGGAAATACAAATCAAAACCAAACTGGCATACCACTTCACACCAGTCAGAGTGGCTAAAATTAACAACACAGGAAACAACAGAGGCTAGCAAGGATGTGGAGAAAGGGAACCCTCTTGCACTGTTGGTGGGAATGCAAACTGGTGCAGCTGCTCTGGAAAACAGTGTGGAGGTTCCCCCAAAAACTAAGAATAGAAATACCCTATGATCCAGCAATAGCACTACTAGGAATTTATCCAAAGGATACAGGAGTGCTGATGCACAGGGTCACATGTATCCCAATGTTTATTACCACCATTTTCAGTTATAGCCAAATGATGGAAAGAGCCTAAATGTCCATCAACTGACAAATGGATAAAGAAGATGTGGTTTATATATACAATGGAATACTATTTGGGAATAAGAAAGAATGAAATCTGGCCATTTGCAGCAACATTGTTGGAACTGGAGGGTATTATGCTAAGTGAAATAAGTCAGGCAGAGAAAGACAGATACCATATGTTTCCACTCATATGTGGATCTTGAGAAACTTAACTGAAGACCATTGAGGATGGGAAGGGGAAAAAGTTACAGATAGGGAGGAAGCAAACCATAAGAGACTCTTAAGGACTGAGAACAAACAGGGTTGATGGGGGGATGGGGGCGAGGGGAAAGTGGGTGATGGGCATGGAGGAGGGCACTTGTTGGGATGAGCACTGGGTGTTGTATGGAAACCAATTTAACAATAAATTATGTTTTAAAAATAGACATAAAAACTTAAAAAAATAAATTTTGTAGATCACTGAAAATAAATAAATAACAAATAAATAAATAAATAATAAAACATTAAAAAAATAAATTACACCACTTTCTTACGCCATACAGAAAAGAATTTCAAAATGGATGAGACCTACATGTGAGGTAGGAAACCATGAAAATCTTAGTGAAGAACACAGGCAGTAACCTCTTTGACATAATCTGTAGCAACTTTTCAATAGATATGTCTCCTAAGGTGAGGGAAGCAAAAGAAAACATAATCTATTGGGGCTTCATCAAAATTAAAAGCTTCTGCTCAGTGAAGGAAACAACAAAAGTAAAAGGCAACCTAGGGAATGAGAGAAGAGATTTGTAAAAGACATATCTGATAAAGAGTTAGAATCCAAAATTTATAAAGAGCTTATAAAACTCCACACTCAGAAAACAAACAATCCAATTAAAAAAAAATGGGCAGAAGAGGGGCACCTGGGTGGCTCAGTTGGTTAAGCATCTGACTTGGGCTCAGGTCATGATCTTGTGGTTCTTGGGTTTGAGCCCCATGTTGGGCTCTGTGCTGATGGCTCAAAGCCTGGAGCCTGCTTCAGATACTGTGTCTCCCTCTCTGTCTCTCCTTCAGTCATGCTCTGTCTCTCAAAATAAATAAATAAACATTAAAAAAATGGACAGAAGACATGAATAGACATTTTCCAAAAGAAGACATACAGATGGTCAGCAGACACATGAAAAGATGCACAACATCCCTCATCATCAGGGAAATACAAGTCAATACCACAATGAGATGTCACTTCACACCAGTCAGAATGGATACAAGTAACAACACAGAAAACAACAGGTGTTGGAAAAAATGTAGGGAAAGGGGAACCCTCTTAAACTGTTGGTGGGGATGCAAACTGATGTAACCACTCTGGAAAACAGTATGGAGGTTCCTGAAAATGTTGACAATTGAACTACCCAATGATCCAGATTTTCACTACTAGGTATTACCAAAATAATACAAAAATATTAGTTTGAAGGGATACGTTGAACCCTCATGTTTACAGCAGCATTATGTACAATAGCCAAATTATGAAAATAGCCCATATGTCCCTCAACTGATGAAAATATAAAGAAGTAGTATGTATAGATGTATATATATATACAATATACAATGAAATATTACTCAGTCATAAAAAAGAATGAAATCTTGCCATTTGCAACAATGTAGATGAAGTTAGGGAGTATTATGCTAAGTGAAATCAGTCAGTCAGAGAAACAAATACTGTATGATTTCATTCATATGTGGAGTTTAAGAAACAAAACAAACACTCATGTGGGAAAAAAAGAGGCAAACCAAGAAGCTGACTCTTAACTATAGAGAAGAAACTGATATTTACCAGAGGGGAGGTAAATGTGGGGATTAAATAGGTGATGGGGATAAAGGAGTGCACTTGTTGTGATGAGAAACAGGTGTTGTAAGTTATTAATCACAAAATTCTATACTTCTACACTTGATACTAATATTACACCATACGTTAGGTATCTGGAATTTCAATAAAAACTAAAGAAAAAGAAAAATAAACTTTACACTTTTATTTTCCCTCCCCCTCATATTTTAGGTTATCAGTGTTCCAATGTTTTTCTATGGTGTATACAATAATAAATCATTTCAGTTATGGTTGTTTCAGTGCATCTAATTTTTAACCAGCAAACTGTGGTAGTAAGTGAATTATCTACCGCCATTTCCATATTACAGAATCTAACATTGACTATATATTCATATTTACCAGTATTTTTTTCTACATTCACATGCTTCTATGAACTTAATTGCCATATTTTTATTCCACTTAAATAACTGGCTTTAGCATTTGTTATAAGTTAGTTGTAGTCGTAATGAACTCCCTCAGCTTTTGCTTCTTTTGAAAACTTTCTTTTTTTCTTTCAGAAGGACAGCTTTACCAGGTATAGATTTCTTGATGGACGGTTTTTTATTTGTTTTAATACTCTGAATGTATCTTTCTATTTTCTCCTGACTTGAATTATTTCTCAAATTTTCTCCACTTATAGTCTTAGGGGTTCCCTTGTATGTAACTTGTTTCTTTTTTTCTTGCTATTTTCAAATTCTTTATTTGTATTTGACTTTTGACAGTTCAATTTAAATGTATTTTAGTGCATCCCTATTTGGTTTTAACCTATTTTCGGTCCTTTAGGCCTTATATTTAGACACCCACTGCTCTCCCCAGTTTTGGAAAAATTGCACCTTTATTGATTTAAATATTCCTTCTGTCACTTTCTGTTTCTCTTTTCTTTCTAGGATTCCCATAATGTGAATGTTGTTTCTTGTGGTTATGTCCCATAAGTCCTATAGGATTTCTTCACTCTTTTTTTATTATATTCTTTTTACCACTCTGTATAATTTCAAATGTTCTGTGTTCTAGGTCATGGATATTTTCCTTCTACATGCTTGAGTCTGCTATTGAAGCACTCTATTGTATTCTTCAGTTTAGTCATTGTATTTTTCAGCTTGAGGTTTTCAGGGATTTTTGTTTGTTTTGATGATTATGTTTTTAACTTTTTGGGTTTTTTCATGCATTATTTTCCTAACTTCCTTGATTTTTCTGTGTTCTTATAGTCTACTACACTTCTTTAAGAGGAATATTGTAGGGGTGCCTGGGTGGCTCAGTCGGTTGAGCGGTTGAGCGTCTGACTTTGGCTCAGGTCATGATCTCGCGGTCCGTGAGTTCGAGCCCCGCGTCGGGCTCTGTGCTGACAGCTCAGAGCCTGGAGCCTGTTTCAGATTCTGTGTCTCCCTCTCTCTGACCCTCCCCTGTTCATGCTCTGTCTCTCTCTGTCTCAAAAATAAATAAACGTTAAAAATTTTTTAAAAAAAGAAAAAAATAGGATTTTGTAAAAAAAAAAAATAAGAGGAATATTGTAAATTATTTGCCTAACAGTTAATATATCCCCTTTTCTTTAGGGTCAGTTATTGGAACTTTATTAATTTCCTTTGGTGGTATCAGGGTTGCCTGCTTTTTCATGATCCTTGATTACTTACATTGACATCTGCATATATGAGCAAGTACTCTACTTTTCTAGGCTTTACAGCTTCACTTTGGTAATGTCAGCTCTTCACCAGTCTACTTGGCTCAGGGTTCTGGATGTGTCAACCACTAGTGTCCTTGGGCAGTTGGGGCTTGCTATGGAGTCTCTTTTGGCATAAGGCTACTGCATGTGCTCTGAGTTTGAGAGGTGCTCCTGGCTGAAACAGTTGGATGGTAATGCTAGCTTAGTTCCCTGCCCAAGCAAAGTTGTGGAATGGATTCTACAGGTGCTGGATTCTCTGGTCCTTTCTTATATGGTTTGGAATGGATAGTGTCCTCAGAAGTGCAGTTATGAATTAGCTTCCATGCCCTAGCAGGGCATCAGAACAAACCCAAAGTCCTGCACTACCATTGTTTGAGGAAACATATCAGGCAAGATCATGCACTGAATTTCTTGGCCAGATGGTGCCACCAGTTTTGCTCTGCACACAAGCAGTGCTGCCAACCAAAATCTCCACTCAAGTGTTTCTGGTCTGTTGAGCTTCTCAGGTGCTCATGCATGACTGAGATGCACACCACTCCCATGGTGGAGCAAGAAAGTGGGCTCCAAGCAGTTTCTCAGGTGTTCTGCCAAAACTTTTTGGTTGATTGGGGATAGGAGCTATACCCAGCAGTGGGTAGGGCTGTAAATTAGTCCCCATGCTTGGGTGGAGTGGAAGAACCAACTGCAAGGCTGACAAGGCTCTGTTTTTGTGCTCTTGACTCCAGCCAACCTGTACCCCCATGTTTCCTGGCCAAATGAGGTTCCTGAATTTGCTCTGCTGATTAGCTTTGCCTACTGGGCTCTGCAATCAAGCATTACTGAGGTACACATCTTCCCAGGTATTCTGACAAGATTTTCTTGTTGTGCAGGGTTGGGTCTTACACTCAACAGAGGGCAAGTTTATGTATGACTTAGCTTCCCTTTATACCAAGATGGAAAGACCAGACTCAATGGTCAATAAGGCTCTTTGTTTAAGTTCTAAAGTCAGGCAGATTTGTGCCCTGTCGAGGTCCCTTGTGTTCAGAAAAGATGCATGGCATGACTTCGATTTTTTAAAATTTGTTGAACCTATTTTTTGGCTCTTATGTGATCTATCCTGGAAAATGTTCCATGTTAACTTGAAATGAATATGTATTCTACTCTTTTAATGGCATGTTCTGGATACATCTGTTAAGTCCATCTGTTCTAGTCTCTTATTCAATGCCATTGTTTCCGTGTTGATTTTCTGTTTAGATGATCTGTCCATTGATTTAAGTTGGGTGTTAAAGTTCTTTACTATTATTGTATTATTATCAATTAGTTCTTTTATATTTGTTAGTAACTATTTTATGTATTCCAGTATTTCTACATTAGGTGGATAATTATTTACAATTGTTATATATTCTTGTTAGATTGTTCTCCTTATTATTATATACTGTCCTTTGTCACTTGTTAAAGTCTTTGTTTTAATGTCAATTTTTTTCTGATATAAATATTGTTACTTCAGCTTTATTTTGACATCCACTTGTATGATAAATATTTCTCCATACCCTCACTTTCATTCTGCAGGTGTGTTTCGGTCTAAAATGAGTCTCTTGTAAGTATCATATAGATGGGTCTTAGTTTTATCCATTCCACCACCATGTGTTCTTTGCTTGGAGTATTTATTCCATTTACGTTCAAAGTAATTATTAATAGATATGTATTTATTGCCATTTTATTCCTTGTTTTATGGCTGTTTCTGAAGATTTTCTATGATTCTTTCTTGCCTTTCATGTTTTGCTGATTTTTATTTTTTATTTCTATTTCTTTGTCTTTTTTTTTAATGTGTGTGACTAAAGTTTTACCAATTTTGTTTATGTTTTGAAAAAACCAGCTCTTGGTTTCACTGATCATTTCTATTGTTTTTTGCAACCTCTGTTTCATTTATTTGTGCTATGATCTTTATTGTTTTCTTTGTTCTTCTAGCTTTGGGGTTTGTTTTTCTTTTTCTACCTTTTTTAAGTATACCTTTAAGTTGTTTATTTGAGAGTTTTATTTCTTTTCTTGATTAGGTATATATAAATATTTATTTATTTATCTATCTATCTATCTATCTATTATTTCCTCTTTCATTTATTCATTGAAACTTTGACTGTTAGTAGTGTATGATTTAGCCTATATGTGTTTTTGTTTCTTCTAGTTTTTTTTCTAATAATCAATTTCTTTATTAAAAAATTGTTTTAATGTTTATTTATGTTCAAATGAGAGACAGAGTGCGAGTAGGGGAGGGGCAGAGAGAGAAGGAGACACAGAATCCGAATCGGGCTCTAGGCTCCGAGCTGTTAGCAGAGGGCCTGACGTGGGGCTCGAACTAACAAACTGTGAGATCATGACCTGAGCCGAAATCAGATGTTCAACCGACTGAGCCATCCAGTTGCCCCTCTTGTGATCAATTTCTGATTCCATACCATTGTTGTCATAAAAGATGCTTGATATGATTTAAATCTTAAATGTATTGGGGATTATTTCATGGTTAATATGAGGTCTATTCTGGAGAATATTCCATGTTCACTTGAAAATAATGTGTATTCTGTTGTTTTGTATAAAATGTTCTGTATATATTAGTTAGGTCCATTTGATTTAATGTGTAATTCAATGTTTTGCCTAGATGATCTACTTATTGATGCAAGTGGACTATTATATTCCCCTACTATTATTGTATTACTGTCAGTTTCTCCCTTTATCTGTTAGTATTTCCTTTATGTATTTAGGTGCTTCAATGTTGGGTACATAGGTATTTACAATTATTATATCCTTTTATTGGGTTGATCCCTTTGCCATTATATAATGACCTTCTTTTTCTCTTGCTACAGCCTTTGTTTTAAAGTTTATTTTATCTGGTATAAGTATTTCTACCTGAGCCATTTTTTTTCATTTCCATTTTGCATGGAATACCTTTTTCTATCACTTCAGTTTCAAATTGTGTGTGTCCTTCAGTCTGAAGTAAGGCTCTTGTAGGCAGTATATAGATGGGTGATTTTTTGTCCAATCAGTGACTCTGTCTTTTGATTGGAGCATTTTAGTCCATTCACATTTCAATTAATTATTGATAGGTATGCACTTATTGCCATTTTGTTAATTTTTCTGGTTGTTTTTGTAGTTGTTCTCTGTTCCTTTCTTGTTATCTCTTTCTTTTGTGATTTTATGGATTTCTTTAGTATTGTGTTTGTATTTCTTTCTCTTCTTTCTCTTTTGTGTGTCTATGATAGTAAACATCATACTCTCAACAACCATTTTGTTGATGAGGAGATCAAAAGGGAATCTAACAAATCATGCCAAGACACATGAAAATAAAACACAATATACTAAAATTTGTGGAATATAGCAAAAACATTAATATAGAAGTCTATAGTAATAATCACCCACGTTAACAAAAAAGAAACATCTCATATAAACAAGTTGAATTTATGCCTCAAGGAACTGAAAAAAAGAACAAACTAAAGCCAAAATTAGCATAAAAATGAATTAAAAGGAAAGAGTAGAAATAAATTAGAGAATAGAGAAACAAAAAAAACGTAAAACCAAGTGTTATTAAAAATATATACAAATTACTAAATTCTTACACTAAGAAAAAAGAAAACACTTGAATAAATAATCTCAAGTAAATGAGGAGACATTATATATACCTCACAAATAAAAACAATCATAAGGATTACTATGGACAATTATACACCAACAATTTGAGTAACCTAGAAGAAATGAGTAAATTGTAGGAACATACAACACAGCAAAATTGTAAAGATCTCTTTGGGTAATGTGGACATTTTAACAATAGTAATTCATCTAATGCATGAACTTGAATATTTGTCCATGTATATGTTTTTTTTTAATTCCCTTCATCAATCTTTTGTAATTTTCAGTACAAAAGTGTTTTCTTAAATCCTCTGTAGTTAATTCCTAAGTTCTTTCTATTACTATTGTAAGTGGGATTGTATTCTCTTTCTTTTTAAAATTTGAGTATAGTTGACACACAGCTATATTAGCTTTAATTGTACAACGCAGTGATTCTACTTCTCTATACATTTTTCTATGTTCACAAATGTCACTGTCATTTGTCACCATAAAATGCTATTAAAATTTCATTGAATATATCCCTTATGCTGTGACTTTTATTCCAGCGATTTATTTCATAGCCAGAAGCCTATATCTTCCAATCCCATTCATCCATTTTGCTCATTCTCCCACTCCTTCCCATCAGTTTGTTCTCTGTATTTATAGGTCTGATTCTGCTTTTTTGTTTACTCACTTGTTTATTCACTTTGTTTTTAAGATGCCACATATGAGTGAAATTATACGGCATCTTTTTCAGTCTGATTTGCTTCAGTTTGCATAAGACTCTCCAGGTTCATCCATGTTGTTGCAAATGATGCAATCTCATGCTTTTATATGGCTGCATAATATTCTGCCATCCCCACCCACATGTGCTCTGCATCTTCCTTATTCATTGTCTATCAATGGACACCACTTAAGTTGCCTCAATATTTTGGCCACTGTAAATAATGCTGCAATAAAATGAACAATGAACTTGAATAGACATTTTTCTTCCAACGAAGATATACAGATGGCAAAAAGACATGAAAAGATACTCAACATCATGAATCATCAGGGAAATGAAAATCAAAACCGCAAAGAGATATTGCCTTACACTGGTCAGAATAGCTAAAATCAAAAGGATAATAAATAGGAAATGTTGGTGAGAATGTGGAGAAAAAGGAACCCTTTTACACTGTTGATAGAAATGTAAATTGGCATAGCCACTCTGGAAAACAGTATACAAGTTTCTCAAAAGTTAAAAATAGAAATACCATGTGACTCAATAATTTTACTCCTGAGATTTAGTCAAATAAAATGAAAACAGTAATTCAAAAAGATATATGCACTTTATGTTTATTATTGCAGCATTATTTACAACAGCCAAAGTATGGAATTGTTTGCTTAATTTACATTTCAGATTGTGTGTGTGTGTGTGTTTGTGTGTATGTGTGTATCGAAATGCTATTCTTTTTGTATGTAGATTCTGTATCCTGACACTTAGCTGAACTCATTTTCTAGTTCTAACAGTTTTCTTTTCTTCAGGATTTTCTACATCACATTATTTATTACATGACTATATCATATACAAATGAAAATATTTTAACATCGTTTCCTCTTTGGGTGCTTTTATTTCTCTTTATTTCTTATTTGCGTGGTTATGACTTCCAGTATTATATTGAATAGAAATGGTGAGAATGGAAATCCTTGCTTGTACAGATGTTAGAGTAAAAGAAGTAACAGAAGCCAGTCCCAAAAGACCACATATTATATGATTCAATTTTTATGGGATATCTAGAATAGGTAGATCCAGAAAGACAGAAAGTAGATTCGTGGTTGTTAGGAGCTGAGAAGAGAGAGGAATGGGAAGTTACCATGAATGGACACAAGGTTGTTGTTTTGTTTCTTTGTGGGTTTTTTTTTTGGCAGTTATGAAAATGTTCTAAAATTGAATAACGGTGATGGTTGCAAAACTTCATGAAAATATTTTTCAAAAACACTGAATTGTACAATTTAAAAGAGAAAATTTCCTGGTATATCAACTATATCTCTTTAAAAATATTTGGACAGAGTAGCAAGCAAAGGACAGATTATGAAGGGTATTTTAGGCAATAACAATTCGGTTTTTATTCCAAGGTTAATGAATAATTTTAAACATAAGTGTAATATTATTTAATTTTGCGGTTTTAAAATGTCACTCCATTGTAAAGATATACTGTAAGGAGATAAAATGGAAACAGAGAAACAAGTAGGAAGCCACTTTGGACAGGAAACACAATGAACACTTGAACTAGAGTAGCTGTGTGGGGAATGAAGATTGTTTATATCTTATATGGAAACAGAACAAAACTAACGGGTGGGCTACCTAATCTATAAGCACCATTAAACCCCTAACATAAGACCATTGGGGAAGGAAATGGGGGGAAAAAGTTACAGAGATGGAGGCAAACCATAAGGGACTCTTACAGAGAACAAACTGAGGATTGATGGGGGGAAGGGGAGAGGGGAAAATGGGTTATGGACATTGAGGAGGGCACTTGGAATGAGCACTGAGTGTTGTATGTAAGTGATGAAACATGGGAATCTACTCCTGAAGCCAAGAGCACACTGTATACACTGTACGTTACCTAACTTGACAAAAAATTATATTTTTAAAAAATAAAAATTAAAATTAAAAACAAACAAATAAATGATAATGGGTGCAACAAATAAAAAAGGAAGAAGAAAAATATATTTACCAAATTCTCTTTAGAGGTAATGTTCTGTATTGTGGGATATATCTTTTACTTAGTGTGGAATTAGGACAATAAAATTCTTAAAAGAAAACAGCATATCCACATTAAAAGGAGGAATGGGGCCAGTTAATTATAAGATTTATGATTTGTTGAGAAGAATATGCAAATTTGATACCAAGAACTGAACAATTTGAAGCCACAGAGGAACGACAAGTTGCCATAAACAAGATATTTGTTTTTTAAGCCACTCTCTGCTTCTCCAGCAAAATGCTTATCAAATTATTTTATTTTATTTTTTTCCTTTTTTTAAATGTTATTTAAAATTCAAGTAAGTTAACATATAGTGTAATAATGGTTTGAGCAGTAGAAATTAGTGATTCATCACTTACATATGTGCTCATCCCAGTGCTCATCCCAACAAGTGCCCTCCTTAGTACCCATCACCCATTTAGCCCATCCCCCACTATCTCCCCTCCAGCAACCCTGTTTGTTCTCTGTATTTAAAAGTTTCTTATGGTTTGCCTCCCTCTATATTTTTATCTTATTTTTCCTTCCCTTCCTCTATGTTCATCTGTTTTGTTCCTTAAATTCCACGAGTGAAATCATGATATTTATCTTACTCTGACTGATTTATTTCACTTAGCATAATACATTCTAGTTCCTTCCATATTGTTGCAAATGGCAAGATTTCATTCATTTTGATCACGAAGTAATATTCCATTGTATATATATGCCACGTCTTCTTTATCCATCCATCGGTTGATGTACATTTGGGCTTGTTTCATAAGTTTGGCTATTGTTGATATTGCTGCTATAAACATTGGGATGCATGTGCTCCCTCAAATCAGCATTTTTGTATCCTTTGGAGAAATACTTAGTAGTGCAATTTCTGGGTCATAGGGTGGCTCTATTTAAAATGTTTGAGCAACCTCCCTACTGATTTCCAGAGTGGCTGCACCAGTTTTCAATCCCACCAAAGGTACAAAAGTATTCCCCTTTTTCTGCATCTTCACCAACATCTGTTGTTTCCTGAGTTGTTAATTTAAGCCATTCTGACAGTTGTGAGGTGCTATCTCATTGTGGTTTTTATTTGTATTGACCCTATGATAAGTGATGTTTTGCATCTTTTCATGTGTCTGTTAGCCATCTGGATATCTTCTTTGGAAAAGTGTATGTTCATGTCTTTTGCCCATTCTGTCACTGTATTATTTGTTTTTTTGGGTGCTGAGTTTGGTAAGTTCTTTATAGATTTGGGATACTAACCCTTTATCTGATACATCATTTGCAAAAATCCTTTCCCAATCCATCAGGTGCCCTTTAGTTTTGTTGATTATTTCCTTTACTGTGCATAAGCCTTTTGACTTGATGAGATCCCAATAGTTTATTTTTGCGTTTGTTCCCCTTGCCTTTGGAGACATGTCTAGTAAGAAGTTGCTGCAGCCAAGGTCAAAGAGGTTGTTGCTTACTTTCTCCTCTAGGATTTCGATGGTTCTCTGTCTTATATTTCATCCATTTTGAGTTTATTGTTGTGTATAGTGTAAGAAAGTGGTCCAGGTTAATTCTTCTTCATGTCACTGTCCAGTTTTCTCAACACCATTTGTTGAAAAGATTGTCTTTTTTTCCATTGGATAATCTTTCATGCTTTGTCAAAGATTAGTTGGCCATACATTTGTGGATTCATTTCTTCCATTGATCTATGTGTATGTTTTTGTGCCAGTGCTATACTGTCTTAATGATTAAGCTTTGTAATATAGCTTGAAGTCCAAAATTGTGATGCCTCCATCTTTGGTTTTCTTTTTCAGCATGGTTTTGGCTATTCAGGATCTTTTCTGGTTCCATACAAATTTTAGGGTAGTTTGTTCTAGCTCTGTGAATAATATTGCTATTATTTTGATTGGGATTTCATTGAATGTGTAGATTGCTTTGGGTAGTATAGACATTTTAACACTATTTGTTCTAATCTATGAGCATGGAATGTTTTTTTTTTTTTTCATTTTTTGGTATCTTCTTCAATTTCTTCCATAAGTTCTCTATGGTTTTTGGCATAAAGCTCTTTTACCTCTTTGGTTAGATTTATTCCTAGGTATTTTATGGTTTTGGGTACAATTGTAAACTTAAATTTCTCTTTCTGCTGCTTCATTATTGGTGTACAGAAATGTAACTGAATTCTGTACCTTCATTTTATATCCTGAGATTTTGCTGAATTCATGTACCTGTTCTAGCAGATTTTTAGTGGAGTTTTTTGGGTTTTACACATAGAGTATCATGTGGTCGCAGAGTGAGAGTTTGAATTCTTCCTTGCTGATTTAGATGCCTTTTATTTCTTTTTGCTGTCTGATTGCTGAGGCTAGTACTATGTTGAACAACAGTGGTGAGAAGGGATATCCCTGTCGTGTTGTTGACCTTAGGGGAAAAGCTATCAGTTTTTCCTCATTGAGGATGATATTAGCTGTGGGTCTTTTGTATATGGACTTTTTGATGTTATGTTCCTTATATCCCTATTTTCTTGAGGGCTTTTATCAAGAAACCATGCTGTATTTTGTCAAATGCTTTTTCTGCACCTATTGAGAGAATAACGTGTTTCTTTTCTTTTATTGATGTGATGTATCATGTCGATTGTATCAAATTATTTTAAATACCTATGCTATACCCTATGTTCCATATTACCCAGGATAAATAAATTCATGGAAAACAAACCATGTCAATCTCAAGATTAAAGAAATAAATGTAACTTTTAAGAACAAACCAAAATGCTTCCCCTTTCTTAAATGACTTCTGTCTCAAATTGATTTGGGCCATGTTATTAAATGTGTTGTGAAATTTTAAATAGCACTCCAGGAGGGCATAAGTTTCCCTGTTAATCAAAAGAAAGTATGGATTGAAAATATTTGAAAACACATGAATTATATAATACCTTTAATAATAAATAGATATGTATGTATGTATGTATGTATATATGTATGCAAATATTTATGTTCACACTTAAAGAGATTTTAGGAGAATCACCAAAAGGCGGTAGTATTTTGCGTGATTCTTGCATCAGAATTTGATCACCTTTCTGTATTATTTAGATTTATATAGCAAACATAAACTACTTTGTAATACAAAAATAGTTTAAAACTAAATATATCCTTCTTATATTTGAGTAAGGAAATGTGGCTATGACAGTTTAATTTATATTCCTCTTCTAAAGTAGGTCACTGCTTTTCATGATGAAAAAAGTCAAGATGATTCTCTGCATGCAATCTTCAAAAATAATATACACTAGGATCTGCTTGAGATTCTTTATCTCTTCCTCTCTCTTTGCCCCTCTTCCACTCTCTTTCTCTCTCTATCTCTCTCTCAAAATAAATAAACAAATCTTAAAAATAGAGAAAGTGTTTTAATTGTGATAGCTGGCTATAAATACGGCAATTTTTATTCCCACAAAATAATATGTATATATTTATTTATATATAATATATATAATAATATTATATATATATACATATTAAAATTCTAGACTAAATGGGAAATACAAATAAAGATAAGGCAATATCATTGCTTCCCAGGTACATGTAATTGGTTTGAAAAATAAGAAATATTCTCAAGCATTAGTAATTTACTAATGCATATGTATGACATACAGGCATTATAGACATCATCTGTGGTAAGAGGGAACACTTCTAGTTAGAGTGATTGGGGAAAGTTTCCCAAAATAAATGCAATCGGAGACAAACTTTCAACCACAGAGGCAACAGGAACTTTCAAAAGTAAATGGCACCAGCAAAAGCAAATGGAAAAAAAAAAATGAAGTTTGCTGCATGGAGTGAATGGGATATTGTAGATTACATGAACATACAAAACAGTAAAAAAATCAAAGATAATCTTTAAAAAAGGAGATAATCTCAAGAATCTTAACTTAAGGACTGCAAAAATTGATAAATTCGGGAAGAGAAGCTAATTTAAGAAAAAGCTAAGAATTTCAGTTGTAACTCTGATTACAATTAAATCAAGTAGAAATATAGGCTTCTGTAAACAGACCAATGGTTAGGATCAGATATGGAAATTTTGAAGTTATTAATAAAGATATACTATTTGAAGACATTGTATTTATTGGATTGCTCATGTATTTTGTTTCTTAGATTTTTGATAATCCAAGAGAATAAAGGCATCTGGAGAAGAGTGGTGAAAAAGAAGCATCATGATAAGATCTAGATATAGTGATGGGAGAATGAGAAGTTAGGAAAGAAAAGTAAGGAGCTATGGTCATAGAAAAATAGGATAATCAAGAATGTATGATTTGTAAGAAATATAAGGAAGAAGGAGATTTCATAAAGGCAAGGATAATCAGCTTTGTAAAACAAAACACAAAGGTCAAAGAGTGTGAAAAAGAAAAATATATTTAGCATAAAACCCGGCAGGAAAGAAACTTCAGGGAAATTATTATCGTTAAAATGATATAAGGTTTAATAATATGTTTGGTAAATAAATTAAAGCAATGGCTATAGACTCTGATATCTGAATAGTGATGAACAAAAGTACGTTAACAGGACAACAGATTCATGCAATTTTTTATTATTGTAAATTAAAGAGATTTGTGTGCACTGAAATAAATAAAATAGGGGAACAAAGGCCTTTAGAATCATGAGATAGTCTCGCTTACTTTAAAATAAAATTGAGTATAGAGCTAAAAGCAAACCCCAAACAAATTTTGGCTTCCCATTTTGAACAGGTATGATTTGCTTCAAAATCCTGGTTTACCCCTGAAGGAAACCATCCCTGAACTAGAAGTCCCCTCACCAATCCTCCAACACACCACTTAAGCTAAATCCCTTCTCTCTTAAAGCACTGGACCCAAATATGGGAAGATCCAAAGTCTGTGAGCTTTTTTTACTGCACCATATTGTTAACATGGTGTTAATAAATTAATAAATATTTTAAATTTATTATTTATTTATTTAAAATGCCTTTTTGATGTCATGTTCATTTCGTTTGCTTCTCTCAATTTCTCTGATTCACACCTGCATCCCTGCCAATTTTGAACATAGGTAGAATAAATGCTACCCATTAGGGAAGAAGATGATTTGAAGAGGATTTATGGGTCAAAAGTATGTGTGCCACCAATTTTAATGTAATGGGAATATCTAAGATATAACCTATCCAGTTCTGTCCTCACTATTCCCTAAACACACGTGCTTGTAATTTTTTTTCTTAAACTGATTGTTTCATATTTCTTCCTTATAACCTCCCTTCTATATCCTTTACATACACTAGGTGGCAGTGCAACGATAGGAGAAGAAAAAAAGTAGACTTCTGAATCTGAAAAGGATTGTAATAGAAATCCCATACTCGAACATTTTCATTTTAACAAGACACTGGGGTCCCATTAAGGAGTTGACTTGTCCAAAGTCACAAGGTATTTAGTGTCAGATCCTAGTCAGTTATTCATCCATGCTTTTCAACTATCCCATTCATTCCATTCTCTTAGCCCTTCTGTTTCTCCCTGTCCATCCTCAGAGTTTCACTTCCTTCTCCACCCAGCCCAATCCTCTTTGTTGCCAACATCCTCTAATGTCTCATCTCATTAACTTCTGCCTCACCATCTCTTTTCAGCACCCACAATGGGATTAACTAAAACATCTCCTAAAGCTGGAGAAAACCAACCAGAGTACACATTTTTGCTGTTAAAAATGTGCAGTCTCTAATTTTACCTGGGCACTCATTGCTAAATGGATATTCCTTCATTGTCACATGTCAGTTCCCACTTAATCACAATGGGAATCAACAAAAACCTCCCACAACCCCAAGGACCCTGCTTTCTGCAGACAATCTGACCTCATATTTCACAGATAAAAATAAAACTAACACAAAGTAACTACTATATACACATTTGTTTATCTATGACTATAACCACTTCACCTACTTTCTCCCAAATCTAAAACAGCTCTCAATGCACCTTAGTGTCTCAGTTGGTTAAGCGTCTGACTCTTGATTTTGGCTCAGCTCATGATCTCACAGTTTGTGAGTTAGCGCCATGCATCCCCTGCTTGTAATTCTCTCTGTCCCTCCCCACTTGTGCTTTCTCTCTTAAAATAAAGAAACATTTCAAAAATTAAATAAATACATAAAAAATGAAGTAACAACCCTCTTCCTATTCACAGTTAATCTTTCAGTTGTGCTTTTAACTTCTTCCCCTTAAATCCTCCACCAGAAATTGGACCTTGCCTTATCAATATTTCTAATCTACCTTTTCTTCTCAGTCTTTCATCCTTTCCTGTCTCCTACCATGTGTCCTATAAACATACTCAACTTTCTGTAGCCATTAATATATGTTCTACTTCAATGTAATGTTAACGAACCATAAAACACATAAAGTACTTACAATACGCCATAAAACTTTTTAAATTTTTTATGTTTATTATATTTTTTTGAGAGAGAGAAAGAGATGAAGTGTGAGCAAGGGAGGTGAAGAGAGAGACACACACACAAAATCTTAAGCAGGCCCCAGGCTCTGAGGTGTCAGCACAGAGCCTGACGTGGGGATTTAACCCATGGACAGCGAGATCATGACCTGAGCCAAAGTCAGATGCTTAACTGACTGAGCGACCCAGACACCCCTAAAGAAGAGTTAACACTTATTCTTCTCAAACTATTCTGACAAAATTAAATGATAATAAAACGTCCATATTTATTCTATCAGGTCAGTATTATCCTGATTCAAAAACAAATAAAGGCTCCACTAAAAAGGAGAATAAAAGGCCACTATCCCTGATGAATATGGATGTAAAAATTCTCAATAAAATACTAGCAAACCAAATACAACAGTACATTAAAAGAATCATTCACTACCAACAAGTGAAATTTATTCCTGGGCTGAAAAGGTGGTTCAATATTTGAAAATTAATCAACATGATACATTACATTAATAGAAGAAAGGATAAGAACCATATGATCCTTTCATTAGATGAAGATAAAGACTTTTTCAAAGTACAATATGCATTTATGATAAAACCCTCAACAAAGTGGGGATATGGGAAACATACCTCAACATAATAAAACATATATAAAACATTATATATATAATATATATATATATATATATATATATATATATATACCCCTGGGTGGGGTAACACTGAAAGTCTTTCCTCTATGCTCTATGGCCAGGAAAAAGACAGGGATGTACAGTCTCGCCAATGTTATTTAACATAGTATTGGAAGTCATAACCACAGCAATTAGATAGCACAAAGAAATAAAAGGCATCCAAATTGGCAGGGAAAAAATCAAACATTCATTATTTGAAGATGGCATGATACCCTATATAGAAAACTCAAAAGAATCCACCAAAAAAGTCCTACAACTGATACACAAATTCAGCAAAGTTGTAGGATACAAAGCCCATGTACAGAAATCTGTTGCATTTCTATAAACCAATAATGAAGGAGCAGAAAGAGAAATCAAAAATCAATCCCATTTATAATTGCATGAAAAGCCATAAGATATCTAGAAATAAACCACAGCAAAGAGGTAAAATATCTCTACTCTGAAAACTATAGAACACTGATGAAAGAAATTGAAGATGACACAAATAAATGGAAAGACATTCTATGCTTATAGATTAGAAGAACAAATATTATTAAAATTTCTATATTACCCAAAGCAATCTACAAATTTGATGCTATCCTTATCAAAATACCAACAGTACTTCTCACAAAGCTAGAACAAACAATACTAACATTTGTGTTGAACCACAAATGACCATGAATAGCCTAAGCAATCTTGAAAAAGAAAAGCAAAGCTGAAGGCATCACAATGCTAGATTTCAAGTTATATTACAAAGCTATAGTGATCAAGACAGTATGGTACTGGTGCAAAAACAGACACACAGGTCAATAGAAGAGAATAGAGAACCAAGAAATGAACCCACAACTATATAGTCAACTAATCTTCCACAAAGCATGTAAGAGCATCCAATGAGAAAAAGACAGTCTCTTCAACACCATTTGTTGAAAATTGGACAGTAAAATAACATGAAAAATAATGAAACTGGGCCACTTTATTGCACAATAAACAAAATAAATCCAAAATGGATGAAAGACCGAAATGTGAGAAAAGAAACCATAAAAATCCTAGAAGATATCACAGGCAGTAACCTCTTTAACATTGGTTGTAACAACTTCTTACTAGATACATCTCCTGAGGCAAGGGAAACAAAATCAAAAATAAACTGCTGGGATGTCATAAAAATACAAAGCTTCTCCACAGTGAAGGAAACAATCAATAAAACTAAAAAGCAACCTACAGAATGGGAAAGTATACTTGAAAATGGCATATTTGATAAAGGGTTAATATCCAAAATATATAATTTATAAAATTCGCAACCTAAAAACAATTAAACCAATTAAAAAATGAACAGAAAAAAATGAATAACTATTTTTCCAAACAAGATATACAGATGGCCAAAAGACCCGTGAAACAATCCTCAGCATCACTCTTCATCATGGCAACACAAATGAAAACTACAATTAGACTGTTAAAATCCTCGAGGAGAAAGCAGGCAAAAACCTCTTTGATCTTGGCCACAGCAACTTCTTACTCAACACGTCTCTGGAGGCAAAGGAAACAAAAGCCAAAATGAACTACTGGGACCTCATCAAAATAAAAAGGTTCTGCATAGTGAAAGAGACAATCAGCAAAACTAAAAGGCAACCGACAGAATGGGAGAAGATATTTGCAAATGACATATTAGATAAAAGGCTAGTATCCAAAATCTATAAAGAACTTATCAAACTCAACACCAAAAAATAATCCAGTGAAGAAATGGGCAAAAGACATGAATAGACACTTCTCCAAAGAAGACATCCAGATGGCCAACCAACACATGAAAAAATGCTCAACATCCCTCATCATCAGGGAAATACAAATCATAACCACAATGAGATACCACCTTACACCTGTCAGAATGGCTAACAGTAACAACTCAGGCAACAACAGATGTTAGAGAGGATGCAGAGAAAGAGGATCTCTTTTGCATTGTTGCTGGGAATGCGAGCTGGTGCAGCCACTCTGGAAAACAGTATGGAAGTTCCTCAAAAAACTGAAAATAGAACTACCCTACGACCCAGCAATTGCACCACTAGGCATTTATCCACAGGATACAGGTGTGCTGTTTCAAAGGGACACATGCACCTCCATGTTTATAGCAGCACTATCAACAATAGCCAAAGTATGGAAAGAGCCCAAATGTCCATCGATGGATGAATGGATAAAGAAGATATATCACATCTTCTTTATACACACACACACACACACACACACACACACACACACACACAATGGAGTATTACTTGGCAATCAAAAAGAATGAAATCTTGCCATTTGCAACTATGTGGATGGAACTGGGGGGTATTATGCTAAGTTAAATTAGTCAGTCATAGACAAAAATAATGACTTCACTCATATGAGGACTTTAAGAGGCAAAACAGATTAACATAAGGGAAGGGAAACAAAAATAATATAAAAACAGGGAGGGGGAGAAAACAGAAGAGATTCATAAATATGGAGAATAAACTGAGGGTTACTGGAGGGGTTGTGGGAGGGGGGATGGGCTAAATGGGTAAGGGGCTCAAAGGAATCTACTCCTGAAATCATTATTGCACTATATGCTAACTAATTTGGATGTAAATTTTAAAAAAATAAAAATAAAATATAAAAATAGACAACAAACTGAGGGTTGATGAAGGGAGGTGAGTGGGAGGTGGCTTAAATAGGTGATGGGTACTAAGAAGGGCACTTGTTGTGACGAGCACTGGGTGTTGTATGTAAGTGACGAATCACTGAATTCTACTCCTGAAACCAGTATTATACTGTATGAAATATTGCACTAACTAGAATTTAAATAAAAATAAGAAAATATTTAATAAAGTACAATTAGAAATCACCTCACACCAGTCAGGATGGCTAAAATCAACAACAGAAAACAATAGGTGTTGGCAAAACGTAGAGAAATGAGAAACCCTGTTACACTGTTGGTGAGAATGCAAACTGGTGCAGCTATTCTGCACAAAGAGTGTGAAGGTTCCTCAAATAATTTAAAAAAATAGGAGTACCTGGGTGGCTCAGTTGGTTAAGTGTCTGACTTTTGGTTTTGGCTCAGGTAATGATCTCAGCATTCCTGAGTTCAAGGCCCATGGGATTCTCTCTCTCCCTCTCTCTCTTCCCCTCCCCCTCACTCTTTCTCAAAAATGAATTAATAAACTTAGCATAAAAGAGTTAAAAATAGAACTACCCTACAGCCCAGCAATTGCACTACTAGCTATTTACCGAAAGGATATGAAAATACTAATTCGAAGAGATACATGCACCCTGATGTTTATAGCAGCATTATCAACAATAGCCAAGTTATGGAAAGATTCCAAATGTCTGTTGACTTATGAATTGATAAAGAAGGTGTGATATATAATGGAATATTACTCAACCATAAAAATGAAAACTTGCCATTTGAAAGGACATAAACGGAGCTAGAGAGTGTTATGCTAAGTGAAGTAAGTCAGTTAGGGAAAGACAAATACCATATGATTTCACTACATTTCATTTCATTTCTATATGTATAATTTAAGAAACAAAAACAAATGATCATGTGGACAAAAGAGAGAGAGAGAAACCATAAAACAGACTCTCAACTATAGAGGACAAGCTGAGGGTTGCTAGAGGGAAGGTTGGTGGGGAGATGGGTTAAATAGGTGGTGGGTACTAGGAGGGTTCTTGTGATGAGCACTGAGTGTTGTATGTAAGTGGCGAACCACTAATTCCAATGCCTGAAACTAATATTATACTGTATGTTAAATATATGGTATTTAATAAAAATTTGGAAGAGCAAAAAAAGAAACAGTTTCTTTTGACACCCAGTTCAGTGCTCCACCCACTATTCTACATGAGTGCTTTTCTCATATAAATAGGCAAGATATAGGAGAAAGGGCACTTGGGGGGCTCAGTTGGTTAAGCTTCTAACTTCAGCTCAGGTTAAGATCTCAGGGTCTGTGAGTTCAACCCCAGCTCGGGGTCTGCACTGACAGCCCAGAGCCTGGATCCTGCTTTGGATTCTGTGTCTCCTTCACTCTCTGCCCTTCCTCTGCTCTCTCTCTCTCTCTCTCTCTCTCTGTATCTCTCTCTCTCTCTATCTCAAAAATAAACGTTAAAAGCAATTTTAAATAGGCAAGATATATGGGGACATAGAGGGTGGGGTGATGTTAAATGCTGCTCTTTTCAAGTTGAAATGTTATCATCTAACATTATTAAAAAAGTATATATGTAAGTGAATTGATCCTCTCTTTTAGACTGCATCCATCCTCCCCAAGCTACAGGATTCCCTTTTTCACCAGTTGGGGGTGGGCACCTGGGTGGCTCAGTTGGTTAAGCATCCAACTCTTGTTTTCTCAGCTCAGGTCATGATCTCACAGTTAGTGACTTCAAGCCCCACATTGGGCTCCATGCTGACAGTACAGAGCCTGCTTGGGATTCTCCGTCTCTCCCTTTCTCTCTGCCTCTCCCCTGCTTGTGTTCTCTCTCTCTCTCTCTTTCTCAAAATATATAAACAAACTTAAAAAAACAGTTTGAGAGATGTTGTTTTTTTGTTTTTGTTTTTCAGATTAATCATAGTGAAAAAACTCTCTGTATTGTGACTTTGGGGATATAAGGCTCTAATTGAACGCTTCTGTCAGAAATTGGAATAGATGGGTGGTTTTATCATGTTGATATGTCAAGTAACTAGTAAAAGTTACTATTCACCTCACCTCCATGCCTAGGATAACCTAGGTCATTCAACTGTGTCTTCCAATCCACCTACCCAGAGACCTACTGTCCCCAAAACTCTACTGGAGTCCCTTATTTTTACAGCGTGTTTTCAAAGGACCCTGTTTTAGACTGATAAATGCAAAATTTTGAGTGGGGTTGACCTAGCACATTATCACTCCACTGGAGGACCGCTTTCTGCCATTGTTTTTAAAAAATCTGACCACTTTGGAGGAATATATATGTCCTCAGGGAGGGAAGTAAAAGGAAAGAAAGGAGGAAGCTATGAAAAACAGGAAAAGCTAAAGAGAGTTGCCTGGGTTTCACTCCTAAGATAGGGAATCTGAAGGGACTCCATGTAGAAATGATTTTCGCTCCTTTTCCTACTTCTATTCTTGCTAGGATCTGCTCCCCCACCATCCATGCCTTATAGTACAAATAATGGGTGTCCTCCTTCTAAGAGTCAAAGAATTATTTTTTCAGAGTCTCCCAGCACAATACATAACATCTAAGGAGTGACTGGGTGAGGTCTTCATGTGCATTTTCCAGACCACTGACTCCAGACATCTTGATGCCATAACCCTGGCTCCAGTGCATAAGTGACTTATGGAGGACACCTGGGCATTCATCTTTGTTTTGACCAGTTCCTGATGTCTGAGTGGACATGTACACCAGACCACAATCCTCAATAAAAACTGCAGTCCTCAAGCAAAAAATAGACTCCCTTTCTTTCCCTTCCCTTCCCTTCCCTTCCCTTCCCTTTCCCTTTCCCTTTCCCTTTCCCTTTCCCTTTTCCTTTCCTTTCCTTTCCTTTCCTTTCCTTTCCTTTCCTTTCCTTTCCTTGTCTTCCAGATACTCTGTGTTTATCTTCATTCTCTCTTGACCTCCAATAAACTCTGGTATCACTTCCTCTTGGATCTTGTTCGATTTCTATACTGTGAAAAGCCAAGGACCCTCTAGGCTTGTCCTGTGGGACCCCTTCTGGGCCCTTGGACCTGGCCTGCGCATGTCACTCTAAGGCAGAACTGCCAATGGTTATACCCTGTACCCTGAACCAAAAATATTTTCTGTCACACTACCCCATTGTTGTTTTCATTTCATTTTGTCAAACAGTCAGAAAGTCTACCAATTGAAAAGTCATATAGTTTAACAAAGCATCCTCTTGCAGTTACTTCAGGGAAGGTTTAAGAACAGTCCCTTATTTATTCACATTTCTGAATGCATTAAATCACTTTGCTTTCCCCCAAAGTCTTTCTTCACTTAGCTCGGCCACCATGAGAGCAGAAAAGTTAAGGAATTGTGAATAAAATTATGAAATTCAGAAGAAGGGCAGATGGAATTCTGGAAGATAGACACCATAAGTATGGGCAAATCTACTTTTTTCTCCTCACCCCACACCTCCACTCTGTGGAGAGTAGCACAAAGATACCAGATGCCTGAAGAATGAAGCAGGGAATCATGGGAAAGAACTTCAATTTACCAAAGGGCAATTTCACACGTTGAAAAAGTTTGCATAAGTACAGGCCTCCCACCAGAAGAGGAAGAAGGGATATCTCCTAATCTATTGAAATGTGCCCTGACTCAAGCCCAAATCTATGAGCAACACTAATTCTAATATATGATGGGGACTAATAAGGCTAGCAGTGTATAACCTGAGAGACTTAAAAAAGTGGATGTAAAATACTGCTATTAGAAAAAAAAAATCATGTCTAAGTTTTGAGCGTCTAAAGAATATAGTAAACTTTCAGAATGCAGACCATGAGTTATTTGGGGCTGCCTCTCTGGCTATTCTTCCTTCCTCCATTTCATCTTTAGCTCCTCAACTAATTTAATCCCCAACACTATCCCGCACATCTGCAATTGGGGTAAGCTGAAATATGGTCACTCAATATATACTTCTATACTTTTTAAGATTTATGCTTATTTAGGGGCACCTGGGTGGCTCAGTCGGTTAAGCATCTGACTCGATTTCAGCTCAGGTAATTATCTCATATCATGGTTCATGAGATCCAGCTTCACGTTGGGCTCTGTACTGACAGTGTAGAACCTGCTTGGAATTCTCTCTCTCCCTCTCTCTCTCTGCCTCTCTCCTGCTTGCTCTCTCTCTCTCTCTCCCTCAAAATAAACAAACATTTTAAAAAGAGATTTATGCTTATTTGGTATTTGTTTTGGAATTATTGTTGGGATGCCACTTCTATCTTTGCTGTACCTAAAAATGATTTTGTTATATTTTTGCTGTTAAAATGAAATATATTTTGAGATTTGATATTTTCTTTCTTAATATTTTTGTTATAGGGATTTTTAAAATAAACATCAGTAAAGCATTCTCATGGTAGGGCTCTATTTTACCTCTTACCTGGAAGTAGTTTTGTACAGAGAAGAATGGTGAATTGGGAATTTAATAAGACCTTGTTTCTAGCCCTGACTCTGTTAGCAAGGAACTGTGCCATCTTTAGCATGTTGCATAACCTTCTGTACCTTGGTTTCTTGATCTATAAAAATATGTAACATTCACCACCTTGTCTTCTTCCCAGATTACTTGGGATAGCCAAAGGAAATAATTTCCCAGAAAGTGTATATTATACTTATGAGTTATGGTTTTTATAGGTTATCCTCAACCTCTGAACTGGCTGTACTCTAAAAGCTTGTTACTATGTTTTGGAGATACAAATCCATCACTAATGGGGAGGGAGAAAAACCTCTGTCCTTCCTATCCCCTCAGGTATGTTATAATGATCAAATTAGATGAGTATAAAAGTGATTGCAAACTCTAAAATTATATTGAAAACAAGGGTTTAGGGTTTATGTTGTTTTTGTTTTTATTCCTATAATCAGGAGAAAAACAATAAGTAAGCTGGTCATCTGGACTGTGGGCAACACTGTCCCACAGAAACCAGGCCCTAAGTGGTAATTATGGTCTTAAGCAGTCCCTCAACCCACTGCCTTATCACTCTACATATTCTCTCTAAGTGATCTCATCACACATACAATGTCAGCCACCATGTATATGCTGATGCTTACCAAATATTTCTCTCTAGCTCAGATCTCTCCCTTGAGTTTCAACCCTGTATTTTTAGCTGCCTACTGTGGCTCTCAATCCTGAATATTCTACAGCCAATTCAACATCAACATGTCCAAAAATGAACTCCTTTTCACTTGGTTTCCATTCCCTTTCCATTCTAACTCCCTCCCCAAGACTCCATAAAAGTGCTCGTTCTGTATCTCTCAGTGCAATAAATTGAAACTTTAATTCACCTTTCTCCCTTACCTTTCCTGTCTAAGAAATTATCACTACATCATGTAGCTTCTATCTCTGTTACATATGTCATATCCACCCTTCCCTCTCCTGTACTGCTTTATCTAGTTTTGGCCTTCAACATTTCATCCTGCTGCATGAATAATCTAAACATACCACTCCCATGTCCATGTCCCTTCAATAATTCCCCACTGGTAAAATACAAAGTTCCTTCTCTTTAAAATGGCATGCCACATATTTCATGAGCAGATTTCTGCCTACCTCCAGTCTCATGTTCCTTTAGTTTTCTGAGTATTTCATGTTGTCTAATACATCCATTTTAAACATTTATGTCCTGTATTTGCTGTTCCTTCTCTGTAATGCCCTTTCCACTCATTTGCCAGGCAAATGCCTACTCCTCCTTCCAGACTCAGCTTTAAAATTACCTTCTCTATAAACCTTTCTTGACTCTGTTGACCCTGAAAGCAGAGTTTATTGGCCATTCTTTAGCACTAACATAGAAGAGGGAAGAACTCACCATCTTCTGGTTTTTATCTCCCATGAGTCTGTGATTTCCTTGATAGAAATTAGTTTCTTAATTATCATTCATCCTCAGGTCCCACCACAATACCTGGGACATAGTATATACTTAGTAAATATTTGTTTTATTAACTTTTATTTAAAATCGATTAATATATAACGTTGTTTTAAAACTGTATAAAATTCCAACTTTAAAGGTCAGAAGCATTTCTTCATTTTAACTTTGCCATTGGAGTAAAGATTTCCAAGACTACTCTTCCACTAATAACAGTGAGTAGCATTCTTTTTCAATAGGTGCAGGGTCCCCATTAAGAAGGCCAAGGCAGCAAACATACTAAGGCACATACCCATGTGATATTTCTCCATCTAAAGTGTAAAAGTCGTTTGTCAAATCAGTTATTCCTGGAGTTTAAAGTGGAAAATAAAAAATAGGCAGTTTGGGGAGAATCCAGATCTGGGCCATAGAATCAAACAGGCCATCACAGTCACCATTGGCTATAATTTGAGGTTGGCTGGGCAGCTATACTCTTTGATTACAATTGAAATTATATATTGAGCTCAGATGAGGGTTCATCCATCCATTTCAACAATAAATATTTATTGAATGCCTTTAATATCCAAGCTACATTCTAGTTTATGGTGATTTATTAGTACAGAAAACAGGAAAGAAATCTATCCTCACAAAACTTATATTTTGGCAAGTAAGGAGTAAAGAGTGGAAACATACATAAAAGCTCTCAAATTGCCTCTTTGTGGCCATAAATACTATTCAACAGTAGAAACTAACATCATTCTTTTTGAAGGGATATAGTAGACCAAATAAAACCAGGAGACAGTATATACTGTGGTCAAACACCTGGGCTCTAGTATTTATCAGGATTCATGGCCCTCATCTACACTTTATTAGCTGTGTAACATTTGTAGGTAGTCACAAAATCTCTTAAACCTTAAATTTCTCTTCAATAAAACATTGTGAAAATTCAATAAAATTATATTGAATTTTAAAAGGAGGGAGTCTTATATAGGCTTCTAAGACCGATATTTTGTCAAATGGGCTTATATTTTGTCAAATGGGCTACCATAATTTTATTAAAAATAAATTTAAAATGTTGAAATGATGATAATAGCCATCATTTTATTAAAAACTAAAAATGTTGACAACAAAAATATGTAGACATAACCTCAGATTAAATATTTAATGAATTTATTCTCTTTTGTTTTATTTTTGATAATTTCTATTGACCTGTCATCAAGTTTATAGATTTTTTTCTTCAACTGTGTCCATTATAGTGATAAGTCCATTGAAGGAATGAATCTTTGACATTATAGGTTTTGTTTTGTTTTGTTTTGTTTGGAGGATTTAAATTTGGCTTTTTTTATACTTTCCATCTCTGGTAAAATCAGTCATCTGTTAATGTATGCTGTTTACCTTTTGCACTAGATACCTTAATATATTCATAGTTACTTTTCTCACACAGTTTTACAATTGAAGTATAATTCATATTCCATAGAATTCACTCTGTTAAGGTGTACAACTCAGGGGTTTCTAGTATATTCACAAAGTTGTTCAACTATTATCACTAGCTAATTCCAAGACATGTTCATCATCTCAAAAAGAAACTCTAATATTTTGTATTCCCTCCCCACCTACCCTTAGCCCTTGACAACCTCTATCTCACTCATACAAAATTACTTTTTATTATTTTGTATATTATACCAAATATACTTCATGTCTCTGAATTAGACTACCTGGATTTTTCACTTCATATAAATTGAATCATGAGTGATTGGCCTTTTGTATTTGGCTTCTTTCACTTTGCATAAATTGGCTATAGCATGCATCAGAACTTCATTCCTTTCTATGATGAACAAAATTCTGTTATATGCACATACCACATTTTTTTTTATCAATTCATCAGTTTGTGGTCATTTGTGTTGTTTCCAATTTTGGCTATCACAAATAATACTGCTGTAAATACGTATGTTTAAGGTTCTGTGTAGACTTATATATTGCATTCCTTAGGTATATACCTAGGAGTGGAATTGCTAAGTCATGATTACTCTATGTTTAACTTTTTGAGGAACTGCCAAATGGTTTACATTTCCTGCCAAGTAATGTATACCGGTTCCAATTTCATCATATCCTCTCTAACACTTGTTATTTTTCATTGTTTCAATTGTTCATTAAAGGAGCATGAAGTGGTATCTTATGGTACTTTTGGTTTCCTTTTCCCTACTGACTAATGATATTGTGCATTCACCTTTAATGTGCTTATTGAGAGTTTGTATATAATCATTGAGAAAATGTCTATTCAAATTCTTTGCCCATTTTCAATTAGCTTTTTGTCTTTTGGTTGTTGAGTTGGAAGAGTTTTATATATTCTGAATAATAGTGACTTATCAGATATATTATTTGGAATTATTTTCCATTCTGCAGATTGTCTTTTAACTTTCTTGATAATGTCCTTTGTAGAAGAAAAATTTTTAATTTTGATAACATCTAATTTATCTACTTTTTCTTTGGTCACTTGTGCTATTGGTGTTTTATCTAAAAAATATTCCCTAATCCAAAGTAATGAAGTTTTATTACTATGTTTTCCTCTAAAGTTTTTATAGCTTTAGTTCTTACATGTAGATCTTTGATCTATTTTGAGTTAATTTTTGTATAATAAGTGAAATAGATTTCTAAATTTATCATTTTTCATGTGAACCTCATCCTTCAAGCACTAGTTGTTGTTTACTTGTCTTCATATCTTTGTCAACAATCAATGAAACATAAATATATAGGTTTACTCTGGATTCTCAATTCCACTCCATTAATCTATATAGATACCTTCATGCCAATACAATGCAATCTTGATTATTGCAGTTTTATAGTAAAATTTGAAATCAAGGAGTGTTAGTCCTGCAGCTTTGTCCTCCTTTTTTGAGTTTGCTTTGGCTATTTTGGTCCTTGCATTTTTAAATGAATTTTAAAATTGGCTTGTCAACGTCTGCAAAAAATGTCACCTGGAATTTTGATAAAGTTAGAAGAGAATCTATAGATCATTTTGGAGAGTATTACCATCTTAAAAATATTAACTCATCTGATACATGAAAATGAGATGATTTTCCATTGAGTTAGGTCTTTAATTTCTCTCAGTGATATTTTGTGGTCATGTGCAAGACCTGCACTTTTTGCTAAATTTATTTTTAAGTATTGTATTCTTTTTGATGCTATTGCAAGTGAAATTGTATTGTTAATTTCACATTTGAGCTGTTCATTTCTAGTGAATAGAAATAAAATTGAGATGTATATTGATTTTGTATCCTGCATCTTACTGACCTTTTTCTATTGTCTCTAACAGTTTTGGGTGTGTGTCGTGGGGTGGGATGGGATTGCTTGAAATTTTCTATATATAAGATTATGTCATTTGAAAATATAGTTTAATCTTTTATTTTCAAATTTGGATGAATTTTATTTATTTTTCTTGCCTAATTGCTCTTGCTAAAACTTCCAGTACAATGTTGCATAGGACCAATAAAAGTGGACATCCTTGTCTTTTTCCTGATCTTAGAAGAAAAACATTCAGTTATTCACAATTCAATCATGTGTATGCTGTTATCTGTGTTTTTTAAGATGCTCTTTATCACAGTAAGGAATTTCCCTTTCCAAAATTCTATTTTGGGGGGTGCCTGGGTGGCTCAGTCAGTTAAGCGTCCAACTTCAGTTCAAGTCATGATCTCACAGTTTGTGAGTTTGAGCCCCGTGTTGGGCTCAGTGCTAACAGCTCATATCCTGGAGCTTCTTTGGATTCTGTCTCATTCTCTCTCCACCCCTCCCCCACTTGTGCTCTGTCTCTCTCTGTCTCTCAAAAATAAATAAATGTAAAAAGAAATCAAAACTCTATTTTTGGAGTTCAAAGTTTTTATCTTGAAAAATAATTGGATTCTTCAACTGTTTTTTTACTTCATTTATTGCAATGATATGGTTTGACTTTTATTCATTATGGTGAATTCCTTTGATTTATTTATTTATGTTGAACCAACTTTGTATTCTTGGGATAAATTCCATGTGGCTTAAATTAGATAATCATGATAAAATTGACACATTCCTAGAAACATACAAACTATCTGAAACATATTTTATGTGCACTTGGGAAAAAGAATTATGTTCTTCCCTTGTTGGGTGGAGTGTCTGTTAGGTCTAGTTAGCTTATGTTATTTTTCAAGTCTTCTATTCCCTTGTTGATATTTTGTCTAGTTGTTCTATCCTTTGTTGAAAGTATGGTATTGAAATCTCCAACTAATATCATTGAATTGTCTATTTCTTTCTTTAATTTTGTCAGTTTTTGCTAAGTGTATTTCAGAGTTTCTTGTTAGGTGGAAATATGTTCATAATTGTTTTATAATCTTAATGGATTGAACCTTTTATCAATATAAAATGTCTTTTTTCCCTATAGAAACAATTGCTTTTAGATTCTAGTTTGTGTGATATTAATATAACAACTGCCATTCTCTTTCGGTTTTGGTTTGCACCATTATTTTAGTCTTCTCAGGATGATACAACAAAATATTATAGATTGGGTGGCTTTGTTCACAGTTCTGGAGACTGAAAGTTCAAGATCAGGGTGCCAGCATGGTCAGGACCTGTTGAGGTCCCTATTCCATGTTGGAGACTGTTGACTTCTCACTGTATCCTCACATAATGGAAAGGACATTAAACTTTTGTAAGGGCATCAATCCCAGTCATGAGAATACTGCTTTCATTACATATTAACCTTAAAAATGTCACCTCCTAAAACTATGACCTTGGGAATTAAGATTTCAACATACGATTTGGGGAAGGACATGAACATTGATACTATAGCAATCTTGATTTTTCTCATTTTTTCAGAATCTTTGAGTCTTTGAATCTAAAGTCTTTAAATCTAATATATGCTATGCCACTTGTACATAGCACATATTTGGATCAGGCTTTTTATATTCATTCTGCCAATCTCTACCTTTTCTTTGGAGTCTTTAGTCCATTTATTTTAAAAATTATTTCATTATTTTAAAAGTTCTGTATAATTAATGTACAGTGTTACATTAGTTTCAGGTGTAAAATATAGTGATGCAACAATTCTATATATTACTCAGTGTTCATCATGATAAATGTACTCTTAAAATACCCTTCACCTATTTCACCCATCCCCCACCTACCTACCTTATGGTAAAACCAGTTTGTTCTCAATATTTGGAAGTCTGTCTCTTTGGTTGTCTATTTATTCCTTTGTTATTTGTTTTGTTTCTTAAATTCCAGGTATGGTATTGAGGAGGGCACCTGGTGGGATGATCACTGGGTGTTGTATGGGAACCAATTTGACAATAAATTTCATATTGAGAAAAAATTCTAGGTTTGAAATCATGTGGTATTTGTCTTTCCCTGATTGACTTATTTCAATTAGTAATATATTCTCTAGATCCATCTATGTTTTTGAAAAGGAGAGATATCATTCTTTTTATGGTTAAGCATTATATATATATATATATGTATATATATATATATATATATAATGCTGCAATAAACATGGAGATGTATATATCTTTTAAATTTAGTGTTTTTATATTCTTTGGGTAAATGCCAAATAGTAGAATTACTAGATCATATGGTAATTCTACTTTTAAGTTTTGAGGAATATCCATACTATCTTCTACAGTGACTGCACTAGCTTAGATTCCCACAAAGAGTGCACAAGGGTTCTTTTATCTCCACCCCCTCACCAGCACTTGTTTACTGAGTTTATTTATTAATTTTTATTTTAGGCATTCACCCAGGTGTGAGGTGATATCTTATGGACTTGATTTGAATCCTCTAACAATTAGTGATGTTGAGCATCTTTTTATGTGCCTGTTGGCCATCTAAATGTCTTTTTTGGAGAAATGTCTGTTTATATCTTCTGCACTTTTTCAATTGAATTATTTGTGCTTTTGATGTTGATTTGTATAATTTCTTTATATAATTTGGATATAGCCCCTTATCAGATATATTATATAAAATATCTTCTCCCATTCAGTAGGCTGTCTTTTAGTTTTGTTAGTTGTTTCCTTAACTGTGCAGAAGCTTTTTTTTTATTTTGAGGTCATCCCAAAAGTTTATTTTCGCTTTTGTTTCCCTTACTTTAGGACACATATCTAGAAAAAAGCTGCTACTGCTAAAGTCATTCAAATTCCTACCTTTTCTCTCTTCTAGGATTTCTATGGCTTCAGATCTCACAATTAGGTCTTTAATCCATTTTAGGTTTACTTTAATGGATTAAGTAAGTAGTACTTTAAGAAAGTAATCCAGTTTCATTCTTTTGCATGTGGCCATCCAATTTTCCCCGTATCATGTGTTAAAGAGGTCTTTTTACTACTGCATATTCTTGCCTCCTTTGGCATGGATTAAATGACCATGTATTCATAGATTTATTTCTGAGGTCTCTATTCTGTTGCATTGATCTGTTCCATATTTGTACAAGTACCATACTGTTTGATTACTAAAGCTTTGCACTATATTGTAAAATCAAAGATTGTAATACCTCAAGATCTGGTCTTCTATTTATATTTTTTAATATGAAATTATTGTCAGATTGGTTTCCATACAACACCCAGTGCTCATCAGAACGGGTGGCCTCCTCTATCCCATCACCCACTTTTACCTCCCGCCCACCTCCCATCAACCCTCAGTTTGTTCTCAATATTTAAGAGTCGCTTATGGTTTGCCTCCTTCCCTAACTATTTTTTTCCCCTTCCTCTCCCCCACTGGTCTTCTGTTAAGGTTCTCAGGGACCACAAATGAGTGAAAACATATGGTATCTTTCTTTCTCTGCCTGATTTATTTCACTTAGCATAACTCTCCAGTTCCATCCACATTGCTACAAAAGGCCAGATTTCATTCTTTCTCATTGCCAAGTAGTATTCCATTGTCTATAGAAACCACAACTTCTTTATCCACGTATCAGTTGATGGACATTTAGGCCCTTTCCATAATTTGGCTTTTGTTGAAAGTGCTGCTATAAACATTGGGGTGCAAGTGTCCCTATTCATCAACACTCCTGTATCTCTTGGGTAAATTCCTAGCAGTGCTATTCCTGAGTAATAGGGTAGATCTATTTTTAATTTTTTGAGGAACCTCCAGACTGTTTTCCAGAGTGGCTGCACCAGTTTGCATTCCCACCAACAGTGCAAGAGGGTTTCCATTTCTCCACATCCTCTTCAGCATCTATAGTCTCCTGATTTTTTTCATTATAGCCACTCTGACTGGTGTGAGGTGGTATCTGAGTGTGGTTTTGATTTGTATTTCCCTGATGAGGAGAGACGTTGAGCATGTTTTCATGTGCCTGTTGGACATCTGGATGTCTTCTTTAGAGAAGTGTCTATTCATGTCTTCTGCCAATTTCTTCAATGGATTATTTGTTTTTCAGGTTTGGAGTTTGGTGAGTTCTTTATAGATTTTGCATACTAGCCCTTTGTCTGATATGTCATTTACCAATATTTTTTCCCATTCCATCTCTGGCCTCTTAGTTTTGTTGATTGTTTCCTATGCAGTGCAGAAGGTTTTTATCTTCATGAGGTCCCAATAGTTCATTTTTGCTTTTAATTCCCTTGCCTTTGGAGCTGTGTCAAGTAAGAAATTGCTGTTGCTGAGGTCAGAGAGGTTTTTTCCTGCTTTCTCCTCTAGGGTTTTGATGGTTTTCTGTCTCACGTTCAAGTCCTTCATCCATTTTCAGTTTATTTTTGTGAATGGTGTAAGAAAGTGGTCTAGTTTCAACCTTCTACATGTTGCTGTCCAGTTCTCCCAGCACCATTTATTAAAGAGACTGTCTTTTTTTCCCAATAGTATTCTTTCCTTCTTTGTCAAAGATTAGTTGGCCATACATTTGTGGGTCCAATTCTGGAGTCTCTGTTCTATTCCATTGGTCTATATGTCTGTGTTTGTGCCAATACCATGCTGTCTTGATGATTACAGCTTTGTAGTAGAGGCTAAAGTCTGGGATTGTGATGCCTCCCGCTTTGGACTTCTTCTTCAAAATTACTTTGGCTATTTGGGGCCTTTTGTGGTTCCATACAAATTTTAGGATTTCTTGTTCTAGCTTCGAGAAGAGTGCTGGTGCAATTTTGATTGGGATTGCATTGAATGTGCAGATAGCTTTGGGTAGTATTGACATTTTAAGAGTATTTATTCTTCCAAACCATGAGCACAGAATGTTTTTCCATTTCTTTGTATCTTCTTCAATTTCCTTCATAAGCTTTCTATAGTTTCTAGCATATAGTTCTTTTACATTTTGGTTAGGTTTATTCCTAGGTGTTTTATGGTTATTGGTGGAATTGTAAGTGGTATCAGTTTCTTTATTTGTCTTTCTGTTGCTTCATTATTAGTGTTTAAGCATGCAACTGATTTTTGTACATTAGTTTTGTATCCTGCGACTTTGCTGAATTCATGTATCAGTTCTAGCAGACTTTTGGTGGGGTCTATTTGTTTTTCCATGTATAGTATCATGTCGTCTGCAAAAAGTGAAAGCTTGACTTCATCTTTGCCTATTTTGATGCCTTTGATTTCCTTTTGTTGTCTGATTGCTGATGCTAGAACTTCCAACACTATGTTAAACAACAGCGGTGGGAGTGGACATCCCTGTCGTTTTCCTGATCTCAAGGAGAAAGGTCTCAGTTTTTCCCCATTAAGGATGATACTAGTTGTGGGTTTTTCATAAATGGCTTTTATGATATATAAGTACGTTCCTTCTATCCCGACTTTCTCAAGTGTTTTTATTAAGAAAGGATGCTGAATTTTGTCAATTGGTTTTTCTGCATTGATTGACAGGATCATATGGTTCTTATCTTTTTTTTTTTCTTAATGTGACGTATCACACTGATTGATTTGCGAATGTTGAACCAGCCCAGGAATGAATCCCACTTGATCATGGTGAATAGTTCTTTTTATATGCTCTTGAATTCGATTTGCTAGTATCTTGTTGAGAATTTTTGCATCCATATTCATCAGGGATATTGGCCTGTAGTTCTCTTTTCTTGCTGGGTCTCTGTCTGGTTTGGAAATCTTATTAATGCTGGCTTCATACAATGAGTCTGGAAGTTTTCCATCCTTTTCTATTTTTTTGAACAGCTTGAGAAGGATAGGTATTATCTCTGCTTTAAATGCCTGGTAGAATTCGCCAGGGAAGCCATCTGGATCTATTGGGAGATTTTTGATAAGTGATTCAATTTCTTCACTAGCTATGGGTCTTTTTGGATTTTCCATTTTTCCCTGTTTGAGTTTTGGAAGTGTGTGGGTGCTTAGGAATTTGTCCATTACTTCCAGGTTGTCCAGTTTGTTTGCATATAATTTTTCATCATATTCCCTGATAATTTCTTGTATTTCTGAGGGATTGGTTGAAATAATTCCATTTTAATTCATGATTTTATGAATTTGCATCATCTCCCTTTCCTTTTTGAGAAGCCTGGCTAGAGGTTTATCAATTTTGTTTATTTTTTAAAAAAACCCACTCTTGGTTTCCTGGATCTGCTCTACAGTTTTTCTAGATTCTATATTGTTTATTTCCACTCTGATCTTTATTATTTTTCCTCTTCTTCTGGGTTTGGGGTGTCTTTGGTGTCCTGCTTCTATTTCCTTTAGGTGTGCTGTTAGATTTTGTTTTTGGGATTTTTCTTGTTTCTTGAGATAGGCCTGGATTGCAATGTAGTTTCCTCTCAGAACTGCCTTCGCTGTATCCCAATGCGTTTGGATTGTTGTGTTTTCATTTCTTTCCATTTATCTACTAATTTCTTCTCTAATTGCCTGGTTGACCCATTCATTCTTTAGTAGGGTGTTCTTTAACCTCCATGCTTTTGGAGGTTTTCCAGACTTTTTCCTGTGGTTGAGCAACCTTATTAATAAGAATGTGGTAATTGCAGGAGACACTAATACTGCACTTACAACAATGGGTACAACATCTAGACAGAGAATATATAAAGAAACAAGGGCCTTGAATGATGTATTGGATCAGATGCACTTGACAGATATATTTAGAACTTTGCATCCCAAAGCAACAGAATATGCTTTCTTCTCGAGTGCACATGGAACATTCTCCAAGATAGATCACATACTGGGTCACAAAACACCCCTTCATAAGTGTAAAAGAATTGAGATCATACTATGCACACTTTCAGACCACAATGCTATGAAACTTGAAATCAACCACAGGAAAAAGTGTGTTCTTCTATTGCAAGATAGCTTTTACTATTTGAGATCTTTTGTGGTTCCATACAAGTTTTAGTATTGTTTGTTCTTGTTCTCTGAAGAATGCTATTGGAATTTTGATAGGGACTGCATTATATTGGTAGACTGGGTAGCATGGATATTTTAGCAATATTTGTATTTCTAATGCATGAGCATGAAATATTTTCCCATTTGTTTCTGTCATGTTTAGTTTCTTTCATCAATGTTTTATAGTTTTCAGAGTATAGGTTTTTAACTTTCTTGGTGAAGTTTCTTCCTTTTTATTTTTAGTGCAATTTTAAGTGGGATTATTTTCTTAATTTTTCTTTCTGCTGTTTCATTATGAATGTATAGAAATGCAACAGGTTTCTGTACATTGATTATTTTATCTTGAAGTTTTACTGAATTCATTTATCAGTTCTAGTAGTTTTTGGTGGCGTCTTTAGGGTTTTATATATATTGTATCATGTCATCTGCAAATGGCAAACATTTTACTTCTTCCTTACTAATTGGGATGCCTTTTATTTCTTTCTTTTTTCTGATTGCTGTGGCTAGGACTTCCAGTACTATGTTAAATAAAAGTGGTGAGGGTGGGAATCCTTTCCTTTTTCATGATTTTAGAAGTAAAGATCTTAAATTTTCCCCATTGAGCATGGTATTCATGGTAGCTTTTTCCCATACAGCCTTATTATGTTGAGGTATGTTCCCTTTAAACATGTTTTGTTGAGTGTTTTTATCGTGTATGGATGTTGAATTTCATCGAATGATTTTTTGGTGTCCTTTCTCTTATTGCTGTGTTGTATCATGTCGTTTTTGTTTTGTTTTGTTTTGCAAATATTGAGACAGCCTTGCAACTCAGGAATAAGACCCACTCGATGATGGTGAATGATATTTTTAATGTTGTGTTGGATTATGTTTGCTAGTAACTTATTAAGAATTTTTGTATTTACGTTCATTAGGGATATTGACCTGTAGTTCTTTTTTAAGTCATGTCTTTATCTGGTTTTAATATCAGGATAATGTTGGTCTCATAAAATGAATCTGGAAATTTTCTTTCCTTTTCTATGTTTTGGAATAGTTTGATAAGAATAGGTATTAACTCTTCTTTAAATGTTTCGTAGAATTTACCTGTAAAACCATCTCTTCCTGAACATTTGTTTGTTTTGAGATTTTTATTGCTGTTTCAATTTAGTTGCTAGTAATTGGTCTGTTCAAAATTTGTACTGCCTTCTGACTTGGTTTTGGGAAATTATATGTTTCTAGGAATTTATATGTTTTTTCTACATGGCCCAATTTTTGGCATATAATTTTTCATAATATTCTCTTACAATCCTTTGTATTTTTGTGGGGTTGGCTATTTCTCCTCAATCATTTCTGGTTTTGATTATTTGAGTCCCTCCTCTCTTTCTCCTTGTCTCTCTCTCTCTCATCCTTTTGATGTGTCTGGCTAAAGTTTTTCAATTTTGTTGTCTTTTGAAAGAACCAGCTCCTGGTTTCATTGATGTGTCTTTTTTTTCCTTTATTGGGTTTTTTTGTGTTTTTTTTATTTTTTATTTTTTAAATTTCTGCTCGTATCTTTGTTATTCCCCTCCTTCTACTGGTTTGAGGTTTAGTTTGTTCTTTTTCTAGCTCCTTAACGTGTAAAGTTAGGTTGTTTATTTTAGATTTTTCTTGCTTCTTGAGGTAGCCCAGTAATGCCATTACCTTCCCTCTCAGAATAGTTTTTGATGCATCCCAAAGATTTTGGAATTTTGTATTTTCATTTTAATTTGTCTACACATATTTTTGAATTACTCTTTGATTTCTTGGTTGATCCATTCATTGTTTAGTATCATGTTATTTAAACTCCATGTATTTGTGTTCTTTCCAGATTTTTTTCTTGTGGTTGATTTATAGTTTGATAGTGTTGTGGTCAGAAAAGATGTGTGATATGATTTAAGTCTTTTAGAATTTGTTGAGATTTTTTGTGTGCCCTAATATGTGATCCCTTTCCGACAAATGTTTCATAGGAACTTGAAAGAATGTGTATTCTGTTTTGTTTTTTAAGTTGAAATGTTCTGAATATATCTGCTAGGTCCGTCTGGTCCAATATGTCATTCAAAGCCATCATTTCTTTGTTAATTTTCTGTTGGAATGATCTATCCATTGATGAAAGTTGGGTGCTAAAGTTTCTTACTATTATTGTATTACTGATTACTTCTTTTATGTTTGTTAATAGCTATTTTGTGTCCTTGGGTGTTATCACGTTGGATGCATAAATACTTAAAATTATTATGTTTTCATGTTCAATTTTTCTCTTTATGATTATATAGTGTCATTTTTTATCTTTTGTTACAGTCTTTGTTTTAAAATCTCTTTTGTCTGGTATAGGTGCTGCTATCCCATCTTTCTTCTTATTTCCATTTACTTGATAAACAGTTTTACAACCTTTCACCTTCAATCTATATGGGTTTTTAGATCAGAAATATGTCTCTTGTATGAAGCGTATTGATAGGTCTTGCTTTTTATCCAATTTATCACCTTATGTCTTTTGATTGGAGCATACAGCCCATTTACATTCATAGTAATTATTAATAGGTATGTATATATTGATATATACTAACATTTAAGTATATTTATATAACAAGTTGCTTCTCTTTGGCTGTGATAAAAAAAAATTGTGGCCAACTTTTGTTTTGTACCAAACATCCCCATGGAAAAATCTCTTTGCATTGAACAAACCCATAGTAAGGAAAAATAGAGATAAGTTGTGTAAGTAGACTATTCCAGGGAAACACTAGATTGATCAAATCATGACAGCTCACTTGGAAGGAGACTTTGCAGGAACTCCAAAGCTATTCGGCCTCCTACAGTGGCTGCCAAGGTGATTGTTTTCACTGCAACTGTAGGTAGTAGTATTTCAAGGCTACTGAGGAAATGAGGTGAGGAGATGAGAGTAACTTATGTCAAAATGTCATGAAATTCACTGATACTGACAAGATTTAGTATTTTATTTTCAAAGTACTCCCTGGATTTCTGAAAAATATTTAGTTAATTTACACAGATCTGAAAGTGTGATTTCTGACATATTTTGTCTTTGATCTCATTGCTCTAAGGAGGAGAGGAATTTTGGAGGATCTTACACCACCATTACTCTTGATATCACCAAATTAAAATTTATGTACTGTATTTGTCTCATAGTCCCAACATCTGGATTATCTTTGTGTCTGGTTCTGCTGAACATTCATAAGATCCTCTCTCAAAGTGTTAGGTTCTGGTGAACAGGGCACACTGCACTGGGTGGGGGAGACAACAAGAACTCTTCTTCATAAAAGCACTACTTTCAAGAGTAGAAGACAAAGCTGACTTTCTTTACACATAGATACAGAGAGGGAGATGAAAGGAAGAGACATAGAAATTTATCCCAAATGAGGAAAAAGAAAAGGCCACAATAAGATATCTAATGAAACAGATATAAATAGCATGCCTAATAGGAATTTAAAGCAATGATCATAAGAATATTCACTGGAATATTTAGAATCTTTAGAAGAACAGAAGACATGAGTGAGAATTTTAACACAGAGACAATGAATAACATAGCAGAAATAAAGGACTCAGTAAATGAAATTAGAAACATGCTTATTGTAATGAAAAGCAGGATAGAAGAAGCAGGGGAACAAATTAGAGACCCAAAAGACAGATTAATGGAAAGTAATCAAGCAGAACAAAATAATTACACAAAACGAGAGTAAAATTCAGGAACTCAGTAACTCCATCAAGAGTAATAACATTCTTTTTACTGGAATCTCTGAAGAAAAAAAGAGAGAGAGGAGACAGAAAACTTATATCAAGAAAAGATAGCTGACAACTTCCCTAATTTTGGAAAAGATACAGATACCTAGATTTAAGAGGCACAGAGAAGTCCCATCAAAATCAACATAAGTAGATCCACACTAAGACATATTTTAATTAAATTGGAAAAATAGAATGATAAAAAGATCTTAAAAGCAGCAAGATGAAAGATATCAGTAACTTACAAGGGAAAACCCATAAGACTAGGAGAATATCTTTGAACAGAAACTTTGAAAGCCAGAAGGGAGTGGCAGAAGGGAAGTAATCAATAGGAATAATCTGCAGCCTAGAATACTCTATCCAGCGAGGCTGTCATTCAGAATAGGAAAGATGAGGAGTTTCCGAGACCAATAAGAATTAAAGGTGTTCATGACCAGTAAATCAGCTCAGAAAGTAATATTAAAAGAAGCATTTTGAGTGAAAAGTAGAGACCAAAAGTGACATTAGAGAGTTAGGAATCACAAAAGCAGTCAAGGTGAATATTTCTGTAAAAAATCAATCAAGGAACTCACAAAAAAAAGGATACAAAATATAATTACATACACCTAAAAGGTGTGGAGGAGAGGAGAAAATAATGGGTTCACTTAAATGACCATCAAGTTAATGCAGAGTGCTGAATTCAGAAGTTGTATACAGGGGCACCTGGATGGGTCAGTCGGTTAAGCATCCGACTTCAGCTCAAGTCATGATCTCACTGTGAGTTTGAACCCCTCATAGGGCTCTGTGCTGACAGATCAGAGCCTGCAGCCTACTTGAGGTTCTGTGTGCCTCTCTCTCTCTGCCCCTCTCATGCTCATGCTCTGCTTCCCTCTGTCTCTCAACAATAAATGTTAAAAAAAAAAAGAAATTATATACAAACCTAATGGTAATAATATATCAAAATTCACTAATAAATATACAAAGATTAAAGAGAAAGGAATCCAAATATCACTTAAGAAAATCAACAAGCCACAAAAGAGAGAAAGACAAGAATAAGATCAAGGAAAATCTTCAGAAAAAAAGAAAAAAAAATAAACCCAAGTAATAAAATGACAATAAATACATATCTATCAGTAATTATTTTGAATTTAAATGGACAAAACACTCCAATCACAAGACATAATGTGACTGAATGGAACATGACTCATGGGATGCCTGGGTGGCTCAGTCAATTAAGCATCTGACTCTTAATTTCAGCTCAGGTCATGATCTAACAGTTGTGAGACTGAGCTCCATGTTGGGATCTGCACTGGGCATGAAGCCTGCTTAACATTCTCTCTCTCCTTCTTCCTTTGCGCTTCTCTCTCTCTCTCTCTCTTTCTCTCTTTTTCTCTCTCAAAAAAAGACCCAACTATATGCTGCTTAAAAACAGATTCAATTTAGACCTAAAGAAACCTGCGGATGAAAAGTGAGAGAATGGAGAAACAGTTATCATGCAAATGATGTCAAAAGAAAGCTGAACAAGCAATTCTTATATAGAACAAAATAGACTGTAAAATAAAGACTATAACAAGAAACAAAGAAGGACACGATATAATCATAAAGGGAAAAAACCAACAAGAAGGAAAACAATTGTAAATGTTTACAAACCTAATATACAGCATATAAATACATAAAAAACAGCAAGAACAAATATAAAGGAACTAACCTATAAAAATATTGATAAACACTTTGACAGCCCAATTACATCAATGGAGAGATCATTTAAACAGAAAATCAACAAGGAAACAAGGGCTTTGAATGACACACTGGAATGGATGAATTCAACAGAAATATTCAGAATACTCCACTCTAAAATGGAAGAATACACATTATGTTTAAGTGCACATGGAATATTCTCCACAATACATCACATACTAGCCCACAAATCTCAACCAATTCAAGAAGGCTGAACTCATACCACGCTTATTTTCTAACCACAACCTTATGAAACCAGAAGTCAACCACAAGAAAAAAATTGGGAAAGATCACAAATGCATGGAGATTAAATAGCATGCTACTAAACAGTGAATGGGTCAAACAGGACATAAATGAAGAAATTAAAAAAATACATGGAAACAAATGAAAATTAAAACGCAATGGTCAAAAAACCTTTAAGATGCAGCAAAGAGGGAAGTTTATAGCAATACAGGGTTAAATGGGTGATAGGCATTAAGTAGGGCACGTGTTGGGATGAGCACTGGGTGTTATATGTAAGTGATGAATCACTGCAATCTACTCCTGAAACCAATACTACACTGTATGTTAACTAACTTGAATTTAAATAAATAAATTTTTGAAGAATAAAGGGAAAAAAGAAGCAAGAAACAAAAAACAAAAACTAACATTCTACATAAAGGAACTAGACAAACAACAACAAACATAAATGCAGAAGAAGGGAATGGAATAATAAAAATTAGAGCAAGAAAAAATGTTGTAAAAACAAAAAACAAAAATAGAACAGATTAATGAAACCAGGAGTTTGTTTGCAGAAAAAATCAAGAAAATTTATAAGTCTCTAGCCAGACTTACCGTGTAAAAAAGAGAAAGGAATCAAATAAATAAAATCACAAATTAAAGAGGAAAAATAACAACCAACAACACAGAAATACAATCATAAGAGAATATGATCAAAAAATATATGCCAATAAATTGGACAACCTAGAAGAAATGTATTAATTCTTAATTAATTAAAACATGTAAACTACCAACACTGAAGCAGTAAGAAATACAAATTTGAAGACATTTCAGCATCCCTGGCAAGCCTCCTGAGGCTGCTACCCCTTCTGGACTCAAAACATGTAGGATGAGGAAACAGAGGCACATGGAGCAGAAGTAACTGGACCAAGATTATATTTCTTATAAACGATGCAGCAGTCATATAACTCAGAAAATCTACGCCTGGATTTTCATATTCAAAAATTATGATACTGGAGGGAGAGAGAAAAATGGAGGTGTAGGAGGACTCAGTGCTCACCTTGTCCTGCTGATCACTTAGATTCCACACACATCTGCCTAAATAACCCAGAAAACCACCAGAAGACTAGCAGAACAGACACTTTGGAGCCAAGGGTAGACAAGAGGCACATGGAAGAGGGTAGGAAGGGCAGAGAGGCAGTGCCTGCTACACTCACTGGTAGGAGGGAACCTGGGCGGTGGAGGGGCAACCTGCCCATCAAGGCAGAGCCCCCAAAGTCTGACTTTCAAAAACAGAAGGGCATGATACCATGAGTTCTGACAGCCAGCAGGACTTATCTGGGATGTTAAAGTCAACAGCTCTGTTCTCGGAGAGCAGGGAGGATGAGAGAACATTGGAAGGGAAAGTTGCTGAGTCCTAGAAGATACAGATCAGCTCAGCGGGGAACAAAGACACCAGCAAGCTCCATATCCCGCTCCCATCCCCCAGCCGAAATCCCAAAGGGAACAAGTTCCCGTCAATGAAATTGCTTGCAACGTGCAAAAACCCAACACTATGCTTCTGTGGATCCATCACTCCAACAGGTCTGCCTCCCTCCCGGTGTTTCAGGGCCCCTCTGGCAACAGATCGGCAAAGGCAAAGCAAGCTAAGACTGCCCCTCCCGCTCCTATGCACCTTGTGGATCCACTCCAGCTAATACACCAGATTCCATCAAAGCAGGACCATAAGCCTGGCAGTGTGCAAGTAGCCCAGACAGGGGCCACCCCACTCCACAGTGAGTCCTGCCCCTGGGAGAGGAGAAGATAAGGTACACACCAGTCTGACTGTGGCCTCAACGGTGGGCTGGAGGAAGACATCTGGTTTGACCGCAGTCCCGACCACCAACACAAGTTACTCCAAACAGCAGAGGGGAAATTCCCTGCAGTTGGGAGCCACTGCAAAGACTACCCAAAATGATCACATGGAAGAACTCTCCACAAAAGGAACTCCAGGAATTAGCGACAGCTAACAAATTGATCAAAAACGATTTAGGCACTGTAACAGAACAAGCATTTAGAATAATAGTATAAAATTAATCGCTGGGCTTGAAAAAAAGCATAGAGGACAGCAGAGAATGTATTGCTACAGAGATCAACGGACTAAGAAATAGTGAGGAGGAGCTAAAAAATGCTGTAAATGAGGTGCAAAATAAAATGGAGGTGGCAATAAGATGGACTGAAGAGGCAGAGGAGAGATAGATGAATTAGAAGATAAAATTATGCAAAAAGAGGAAGCTGAGAAAAAGAGAGATAAAAATATCCAGGAGTATGAAGTGAAAATTAGAGAACTAAGTGATGCAATCAAACGGAAGAATATCTGTATCACAGGAATTCCAGAAAAGAAGAAGAAGAAAGAAAGGTGCTGAAGGTGTACTTGAACAAAATGTAGTTGAGAACTTCCCTGATCTGGGGAAGGAAAAAGGCATTGAAATCCAAGAGTCACAGAAACTCCCTTCAGAAATAACTTGAATCGATCTTCTGCACGACATATCATACTGAAAATGGCAAATACAAGGATAAAAAGAAAATTCTGAAAGAAGCTATGGATAAATAATCTGTAACTTACAAACGGAGACCCATAAGAGTATTGGCAGAATTATCTACTGAAACTTGGCAGGCCAGAAAGGAATGGCAGGAAATCTTCAATGTGAGGAACAGAAAAATATGCAGCTGAGAATCCTTTATCCAGAAAATCTTTAATTCAGAATAAAAGGAGAGATAAAGGTTTTCCCATCAAAGAAAAACTGACCGAATTCATCACCACTAAACCAGCCCTACAAGAGATCCTAAGGGGGATTCTGTGAGTGAAATGTTGCAAGGACCACAAGGTACCAGAGATATCACTACAAGCATGAAGGCTACAGATATCACAATGACTCTAAACACATATCTTTCAATAAAAACTGAATGTAAATGGACTAAATGCTCCAACCAAAAGTCATAGCGTATCAGAATGGATAAAAAAAAAAAAAACAACACAAGACCCATCTATTTTCTGTCTAGAAGAGACTCATTTTACACCTGAGGACACTTTCAGATTGAAAGTGAGGGGTTGGAGAATGATCTATCATGCTACTGGAAGTGAAAAGAAAGCTGGAGCAGCTATACTTATATCAGACACACTAGACATTAAATTACAGTCTGTAACAAGAGATGAAGAAGGGCATTACATAATAAGTAAAGGGTCTATCCAACAGGAAGAGCTAACATTATAAATGTCTATGTGCCGAATATGGGAACCCCCAAATATATAATACAATTAATCATAAACAGAAGCAACCTTATAGATAAGAATGTGGTAATTTCAGGGGAGTTTAATACTCCACTTACAACAATAGATAGATCATCTAGACATAAGATCAATAATGAAACAAGGGCCCTGAATGATACATTGGATCAGATGGACTTGATAGATATATTTAGAACTCTGCATCCCAAAGCAAAAGAATATACTTTCTTCTCAAATGCACATGGAAAATTCTCCAAGATAAATCACATACTGGGTCACAAAACAGCCCTTCATAAGTATAAAACAATTGAGGTCAAACCATGCACATTTTCAGAACATAGTGCTATGAAGCTTGAAATCAACCACAGAAAAAGTCTGGAAAACCTCCAAAAGCATGGAGGTAAAAGAACACCTTACTAAGAATGAATGGGTCAACCAGGCAATTAGAGAAGAAATTAAAAGATATATGGAAACAAATAAAAATGAAAAGACAACAATCCAAACGCATTTGATGCAGCGAGAGCAGTCCTGAGAGGAAAATACATTGCTATCCAGGCCTATCTCAAGAAACAAGAAAAATCCCAAATACAAAATCTAACAGCACACCTAAAGGAAATAGAAGTAGAATAGCAAATACACCCCAAACACAGCAAAAGAAGAGAAATAATAAAGATCAGAGCAGAAATAAACAATATAGAATCTAAAAAAATTGTAGAGCAGATCAACGAAACCAAGAGTTGGTTTTTTTGAAGAAATAAACAAAATTGATAAACCTCTAGCCAGGCTTCTCAAAAAGAAAAGGGAGATGACCCCAATAGATACAATCATAAATTAAAATAGAAGTATTATAACCAATCCCTCAGAAATACAAGCAATTATCAGGGAATACTATGAAAAATTATATGCCAAGAAACTGGACAACCTGGAAGAAATGGACAAATTCCTAAACACCCGCATGCTTCCAAAAGTCAATCAGGAGGAAATAGAAAGCTTGAACAGACCCATAACCAGCGAAGAAATTGAATCAGTCCTTAAAAAATCTCCCAAAAAATAAGAGTCCAGGACCAGATGGCTTCCCAGGGGAGTTCTACCAGACGTTTAAAGCAGAGATAATACCTATCCTTCTCAAGCGTTCCAAGAAATAGAAAGGGAAGGAAAACTTCCAGACTCATTTTATGAAGCCAGCATTATTTTGATTCCCAAGTCAGACAGAGACCCAGAAAAAAAAAAAAAAAAAAAAAAAAAAAAAAAAAAAAAACTACAGGCCTATATCCCTGATGAGTATAAGTGCAAAAATTCTCAATAAAATACTAGCAAATCGAATTCAAGAGCATATAAAAGGAATTATTCACCATGATCAAGTGGGATTCATTCCTGGGCTCCATTGCTGGTTCAATATTTGAAATCAATCAATGTGATCCTTCACGTTAATAAAAGAGAATAACCATATGATTCTGTCACTTGATGCAGAAAAAGCATTTGACAAAATTCAGCACCTTTTATTAACACAAACCCTCAAGAAAGTCAGGATACAAGGAACACACTTAAACATCATCAAAGCCATGTATGAAAATCCCACAGCTAATATCATCCTCAACGGGGAAAAACTGAGAGCTTCCCCCTGAGATCAGACACACGATAGGGATGACAGCTATCACCCTGTTGTTTAACATAGTGTTGGAAGTGCTCTCATCAGCAATCAGACAACAAAAGGAAATCAAAAACATCAAAATTGGCAAAGATGTAGTCAAGCTTTCACTTTTTGCAGGTGACATGATACCATACATGGAAAAGCTGATAGACTCCACCAAAATTCTGCTAGAACTGATGTATGTATTCAGCAAAGTCGCAGGATACAAAATCAATGCACAGAAATCAGTTACATTCTTATACACTAATAATGAAGCAACAGAAAGACAAATAAAGAAACTGATCCCATTCATAATTACACCAAGAAGCATAAAATACCTGGGAATAAACCTAACCAAACATGTAAAATATATGTATGTTTAAAACTATAGAAAGCATATGAAGGAAATTGAAGACATAAAGAAATGGAAAAACATTCCATGCTAATGGTTTGGAAGAATAAATATTGTTAAAATGTCAATACTACCCAAAGCCATCTACACATTCAATGCACTCCCAATCAACATGGAACCTGAATTCTTCTTGAAGCTAGAACAAGCAATCCTAAAATTTGTATGGAACCACAAAAGACCCCGAATAGACAAAGTAATATTGAAGAAGGAGACCAGAGCAGGAGGCATCACAATCCCAGACTTTAGCCTCTACTACAAAGCTGTAATCATCCAAACAGCATGGTATTGGCACAAAAACAGACACATAGACCAATGGAATAGAATAGAAACCCCAGAACTAGACCCACAAACGTATGGCCAACTCATCTTTGACAAAGCAGGAAAGAATATACAATGGAAAAATGACAGCCTCTTAATAGTGCTGGGAGAACTGGACAGCAACATGTAGAAAAATGAAACTAGACCACTTTCTTACACCACTCAAAAAATAAAATGAAAATGGATGAAGGACCTGAATGTGAGTCAGGAAAACATCAAAACCCTAGAGGAGAAAGCAGGAAAAGACCTCTCTGACCTCAGCCGCAGCAATTTCTTACTTGACACAGATCCAAAGGTAAGGGAATTAAAAGCAAAAATGAAATATTGGGACTTCATGAATATAAAAGGCTTATTCACTTCAAAGGAAAAAAATCAACCAAACTAAAGGTCAACCAACGGAATGGGAAAAGATATTTGCAAATGACATATCAGACAAAGGGCTAGTATGCAAAATATATAAAGAACTCACCAAACTCCACACCAAAAAACAATCCAGTGAAGAAATGGGCAGAAAATATGAATAGACACTTCTCTACAGAAGACATCCAGATGGCCAAAGAGCACATGAAAAGATGCTCAACGTCGCTTCTCATCAGGGAAATACAAAATGAAAATCACACTGTGATACCACCTCACACCAGTCAGAGTGGCTAAAATGAACAAATAATGAGACTATAGATTCTGGAGAGGATGTGGAAAAAAGGGAGCCCTCTTGCACTGTTGGTGGGAATGCAAACTGGTGCAGCCACTCTGGAAAACAGTGTGGAGGTTCCTCAAAAAATTAAAAATAGATCCATCCTATTACCCAGGAATAGCACTGCTAGGAATTTACCCAAGGGATACAGGACTGCTGATGAATAGGGACACGTGTACCCCAATGTTTATAGCAGCACTTTCAACAGTAGCCAGATTATGGAAAGAGCGTAAATGTCCGTCAACTGATGAATGGATAAAGAAAATGTGGTTTCTATAGACAATGGAATACTACTTGGCAATGAGAAAGAATGAAATCTGGCCTTTTGTAGCAACGTAGATGGAACTGGAGAGTGTTATGCTAAGTGAAATAAGTCATACAGAGAAAGTGAGATACTATATGTTTTCACTCTTATGTGGATCCTGAGAAACTTAACAGAAGACCATAGGGGAGCGGAAGGGAAAAAAAAGGGAGGGAAAGAGGCAAAGCATTAGAGACCCTTAAAAACTGAGAATAAACTGAGTGTTGATGGGGAGTCAAAGGGAGGGGAGGGTAGATGATGGGTATTGAGGAGGGCACCTGTTGGGATGAGCACTGGGTGTTGTATGGAAACAAATTTGACAATAAATTTCATATTAAAAAAAAAGAGGTGGGCCTGGGACCATTTGTACATGGAAAATAAATAAATAAATAAATAAACAAATAAATAAATAAATAAATAAATTTAATACCTATTATTATGAAAGTATTATAAAAATAGAAAAGGAAAGAAAACTTCCAAATTCGTTCTATGGGGATATCATTACCCTGATTCCAAAATCCAATAAAGGCAACACTACAAATGAGAACTACAGGGCAATATCCATGCTGAGTACAGATGCAAAAATGCTCAACAAAATACTAGTTTACCCAATCCAATAATGTATTAAACAAATCATTCACCAAGATCATGTGGGATTTGTTCCTTGAATGCAACAGTCATACAATATTTGCAAATCAATCAACATATTACATTATATCAATAAGAGAAAGGATAAGAACTATATAATAATTTCAGTAAATTCAGAAAATTTTTTTGACAAAGTACAACATTCCCCTAAAGTCAGAAAAAAGACAAGGATGTCTACTCTTATCGCTTATTTTGAACATAGCACTAGAAGTCCAAGCAACAGTCATCATACAACAACAAAAAATAAGTGACAACCAAATTGGTGAGGAAGAAGTAAAACTTTCACTAGTTACAGATAAAATGGTACAATATATAGAAAACCTGAAAGAATTCACCATAAAAATTACTAGAAAAAATTAAACAAATTCAGCACATTCATTGAATAGAAAAACAATGTACAAAAATCTGTTCCATTATTATACACCCAAATGAAGAAGCAGAAAGAGAAATTAAGGAAACTATCCCATTTACAGTTGTTTTTTTTAAATATGAAATTTATTGTCAAATTGGTTTCCATACAACACCCAGTGCTCATCCCAAAAGGTGTCCTTCTCAATACCCATCAACCACCCGCCCCTCCCTCTGACCCCCCATCAACTCTCAGTTTGTTCTCAATTTTCAAGAATCTTTTAAGCTTTGGCTCTCTCTCTCTCCCCTCTTTTTTTCCTTACCGTTCCCATGGACTTCTGTTAAGTTTCTCAGGATCCACATAAGAGTGAAAACATATGGTATCTATCTTTCTCTGTATGACTTACTTCACTTAGCATAACACCCTCCAGTTCCATCCACTTTGCTACAAAAGGCCATATTTCATTCTTTTTCATTACCACGTAGTATTCCCTTGTGAATATAAACCATAATTTCTTTATCCATTTGTCAGTTGGTGGACAGTTAGGCTCTTTTCATAATCTGGCTACTGTTGAAAGTGCTGCTATAAACATTGGGGTACACGTGCCCCTATGCATCAGCACTTCTGTATCCCTTGAGTAAATTCCTAGAAGTGCTATTGCACAGATCTATTTTTAATTTTTTGAGAAACCTCCACACTGTTTTCCAGAGTGGCTGCACAAGTTTGCATTCCCACCAATAGTGCAAGAGGGTTCCCTTTATCCACATCCCCTCGCATCTATAGTCTCTTGATTTGTTCATTTTAGTCACCCTGACTGGGGTGAGGTGGTATCTCAGTGTGGTTTTGATTTGTATTTCCCTGATTAGGAGCAACATTGACCATCTTTTGATGTGCCTGTTGGCCATCTGGATGTCTTCTTTATAGAAGTATCTATTCATGTCTTCTGTCCATTTCTTCAGTGGATTATTTGTTTTTCGGGTGTGGAGTTTGGTGAGTTCTTTATAGATTTTGGATACTAGCCCTTTGTCTGATATGTCACTTTCAAATATCTTTTCTCATTCCATTGGTTGCCTTTTAGTTTTGTTGATTGTTTCCTTTGCTGAGCAGAAGCTTTTTATCTTCATGAGGTCCCAATAGTTCACTTTTGCTTTTAATTCCCGTACCTTTGGAGCTGTGTCAAGAAAGAAATTGCTGCTGCTGAGGTCAGAGAGGTTTTTTTTTCTGCTTTCTCCTCTAGGCTTTTGATGCTTTCCTGTCTCAGGTTCAGGTCCTTTATCCATTTTGAGTTTGGTTTTGTGAATGGTGTAAGAAAGGGGTCTAGTTTCATCCTTCTGCATGTTGCTGTCCATTTCTCCCAGCACCATTTCTTAAAGAGACTGTCTTTTTTCCATTGGACATTCTTTACTGCTTTGTCAAATATTAGTTGGCCATACTTTTTTGGGTCTAATTCTGGGGTTTCTGTTCTATTCCATTGGTCTATGTGTCTGTTTTTGTGCCAATAACATGCTGTTTGGATGATTACAGCTTTGTAATAGAGGCTAAAGTCTGGGATTGTGATGTCTCCTGCTTTGGTCTTCTTCTTCAATATTACTTTGTCTATTTGGGGTCTTTTGTGGTTCCATACAAATTTTAGGATTGCTTGTTCTAGCTTCGAGAAGAATGCAGGTTCCATGTTGATTGGGAGTGCATTGAATGTGTAGATAGCTTTGGGTAGTATTGACATTTAACAATATTTATTCTTCCAATCCATGAGCATGGAATATTTTTCCATTTCTTTATATCTTATTCAATTTCCTTCATAAGCTTCCTATAGTTTTAAGCATACAGATCTTTTACATATTTGGTTAGGTTTATTCCTAGGTATTTTATGGTTTTGGTACAATTGTAAATGGGATCAGTTTCTTTATTTGTCTTTCTGTTGCTTCATTATTAGTGTATAAGAATGTACCTGATATCTGTGCATTGACTTTTATCCTGCGACTTTGCTGAATTCATGTATCAGTTCTAGCAGACTTTTGGTGGAGTCTATCGGTTTTTCCATGTATAATATCATGTCATCTGCAAAAAGTGAAAGCTTGACTTCATCTTTGCCAATTTTGATGCCTTTGATTTCCTTTTGTTGTCTGATTACTGATGCGAGCACTTCCAACAATATGTTAAACAACAGCGGTGAGAGTTGACATCCCTATCGTGTTCCTGATCTCAGGGAGAAAGCTCTCAGTGTTTCCCCATTGAGGATGATATTAGCTGTGGGCTTTTAATAAATGGCTTTGATGATGTTTGAAAATGTTCCTTCTATCCTGAGTTTCTTGAGGGTTTGTATTAAGAAAGGATGTTGAATTTTGTCAAATGCTTTTTCTGCATCGATTGACAGGATCATATAGTTCTTTCTTTTCTTTTATTCCTGTGATGTATCACATTGAATGATTTGTGAATGTTGAACCAGACTTGGACCCAGGAATGAATCCCACTGGATCATGTTGAATAATTCTTTTTATATGCTCTTGAATTCGATATGCTAGTATCTTATTTAGAATTTTTGCATCCATGTTCATCAGGGATATTGGCCTATAGTTCTCTTTTTTGCTGGGTCTCTGTATGGTTTAGGAATCAAAGTAATGCTGGCTTCATTGAATGAGTCTGGAAGTTTTCCTTTCCTTTCTATTTTTTGGAATAGTTTGAGGAGGATAGGTATTATCTCTGCTTTAAATGTGGTAGAATTACCCAGGGAAGCCATCTGGTCCTGGACTCTTATTTGTTGGGAGATTTTTGACAACAGATTCAATTTCGTTGCTGGTTTGGGTCTGTTCAAGTTTTCTATTTCTTCCTGTTTGAGTTTTGGAAGTGTGTGGGTGCTTCATAATTTGTCCATTTCTTCCAGGTTGTCCAGTTTCTTGGCATATAATTTTTCATAGTATTCCCTGATAATTTCTTGTATTTCTGAGGGATTGGTTATAATAATTCTATTTTAATTTATGATTTTATCTATTGGAGTCATCTCCCTTTTCTTTTTGAGAAGCCTGGCTAGAGGTTTATCAATTTTGTTTATTTTTTCAAAAAAACCAACTCTTGGTTTCATTGATCTGCGCTACAATTTTTTTAGATTCTATATTGTTTATTTCTGCTCTGATCTTTATATTTCTCTTCTTCTGCTGTGTTTTGGGTGTCTTTGCTATTCTTCTTCTATTTCCTTTAAGGGAGCTGTTAGATTTTGTATTTTGTATTTTTCTTGTTTCTTGAGATAGGCCTGGATAGCAATGTATTTTCCTCTCAGGACTGCCTTCACTGTATCCCAATGCGTTTGGATTGATGTCTTATCATTTTCATTTGTTTCCATATATTTTTAAACTACCTCTCTATTTGCCTGGTTGACCCATTCCTTCTTTAGTAGGGTGTTCTTTAACTTCCATGCTTTTGGAGCTTTTCCAGACTTTTTCCTGTGATTGATTTCATGCTTCATAGCATTGTGGTCTGAAATTAGGCATGGTATGATCTCAATTCTTGTATACTTATGAAGGGTGTTTTGTGACCCAGTATATGATCTATCTCGGAGAATGTTTCATGTGCACTCGAGAAGAAAGTATATTCTTTTGCTTTGGGATGAAGAGTTCTAAATATATCTATCAAGTCCATCTGATCCAATGTATCAGTCAGGGCCCTTGTTTCTTTATTGATCCTGTGTCTAGATGATCTACCCATTGTAGTAAGTGGGGTAATAAAGTCCTCTGCAATTACCACATTCTTATCAATAAAGTTGCTTGTGTTTGTGAGTAATTGTTTTACATATTTGGGTCTCCCATATTCAGCACATAGAAATTTATATTGTTAGCTCTTCCTGATGTATAGGCATATATAATGCCTTTCTTCATCTCATTACAGCCTTTAAGATAATGTTTATTTTGTCTGATATAAGTATGACTACTCCAGCTTTCTTTTCACTTCCAGTAGCATGATAGATAGTTCTCCATCCCCTCAGTTTCAATCTGAAGGTGTCCTCAGGTCTCAAATGAGTCTCTTGTAGACAGCAAATAGATGGGTCTTGTTTTTTTATCCATTCTGATACCCTATGTCTTTTGGTTGGAGCATTTAGTCCATTTTCCTTCAGTGTTATTATAGAAAGATATGAGTTTAGAGTAATTGTGATGTTTGTAGTTTCATGGTTGTAGTGATGTCTCTGGTACTTTGTCTCACAGGATCCCCCTTGGGATCTCTTGTAAAGTTGGTTTAGTGGTGACGAATTCCTTCAGTTTTTGTTTGTTTGGGAAGACGTTTATCTCTCCTTCTATGCTAAATGACAGACTTGCTGGATAAAGGATTCTTGGCTGCATATTTTTCTGTTCATCACATTTAAGATTTCCTGCCATTCCTTTCTGGCCTGCCAAGTTTCAGTAGATAGATCCATCACTAGTCTTATCTGTCTCCTTTTATATGTTAGAGCATTTTTATCCCCAGCTGCTTTCAGAATTTTCTCTTTATCCTTGTACTTTGCCAGTTTCACTATCATATGTTGTTCAGAAGATCGATTCAAGTTAAGTCTGAAGGGAGTTCTCTGTGCCTCTTGGATTTCAATGCTTTTTTCCTTCCCCAGCTCAGGGAAGTTCTCAGCTATGATTTCTTCAAGTACACCTTCAGCAACTTTCTCTCTCACTTCCTCCTCTGGAATCCCAATTATATGTATATTATTACGTGCCATCACTTCACTTAGTTCTCTAATTCTCCCCTCATACTCCTGGACTTTTTTATCTCTCTTTTTCACAGCTTCCTCTTTTTCCATAATTTTATCTTCTAATTTACCTCTTCTCTCCTCTGCCTCTTCAGTCTGAGCTGTGGTCATCTCCATTTTATTTTGCAGCTCATTTATAGCACTTTTTAACTCCTCCTGACTGTTTCTTAGTTCCTCAATCTCTGTAGCAATAGATTCTCTGCTGTTCTGTGTTATTTTTTCAAGCCCAGTGATTAATTTTATGACTATTATTTTAAATTCATTTTCTTTTATATTGCTTAAATCGTTTTTGATCAGTTTGTTAGCTGTCGCTATTTCCTGGAGTTTCTTTTGAGGAGAATTCTTCCATTTTGACATTTTGGATAGTCCCTGGAGTGGCACGAAACTTCAGGTCTCTTCTGTACTATCTGGAGTAACTTGTGTTAGTGGGCAGGGCCACAGTCAGACCTGATGTCTGACCCCAGCACACTGCTGGGGCCACATTCAGACTGGTGTGTACCTTATCTTCCCCCTCCCAGGGGCAGGACTCACTGTGGAGTGGTATGGCCCCTGTCTGGGCTACTTGTGCACTGCCAGGCTTGTGGTCCCGCTTCAATGGGATCTGGCATATTAGCCGGGGTGGATCTGCAAGGTGCACAGGACCCGGAGGGGTAGACTCAGCTTGCCTTGCCTTTGGTGGTCTGCTTCTGGAGGGTACCTGTGGCACCCAGAGGGACACAGACCCGTCAGAGGGATGGATCCACAGAAGTGCAGCATTGGGTATTTGCACAGTGCAAATAAGTTCCGTGATGGAAACGGGTTCCCTTTGGGATTTTGGCTGGGTGATGGGTGAGGGAGATGGCACTGGCCAGCACCTTTTTTCCCCACCAACTGAGCTCTGTCCTCTGGGGCTCAACAACTCTTCTCCCATTGTATTCCAGCCCTCCTGCTCTCTGAGCAGAGCTTTTGACTTATTCCAGATGTTAAGTCCCTCTGGCTGTCAGAACACCCTCCATCTGGCCCCTCTGCTTTTGCAAACCAGACTTGGGGGCTCTGCCTTGCCACATGGTCTGACTGCCCCTCTGCCACCTTGACTCCCTCCCACCAGTCGGTGTAATGTGCATTGCCTCTCTGCCCTTCCTACCCTCTTCCGTGGGTCTCCTGTCTACGCTTGGATCCAGAGAGTCTGTTCTGCTAGTGTTCTGGTGGCTTTTTGGTTATTTAGGCAGATGTGGGTCTAATCTCAGTGATCAGCAGGACGCAGTGAGCCCAGCGTCCTTCTATGCCACCATCTTCCACTAAAATTGTACCCAAAATAATAAGTTACCTAGTAATAAACTTCACCAGAGGTGAAAGAATTATTCTCAGACATTTATACTACACTGATGAAATAAATTGAAGAAGACACAAAGAAATGGAAAGATATACCATGGTAACTGTTTGGAAGAAAAAATATTAAAATGTCTATAGTACCAAAAGCAATCTACACAACTAATGCAATCCCTATGAAAATACTAACAGCATTTTTCAAAGAACTATAACAAACAATGCTAAAGTTGGTATGGAACCACAAAAAGTCCCGGAGTAGCCAAAGCAATCTTTAAAAAGAAAAGCAAAGTTGGAAACATCACAATTCTGTACCTTGAGTTATATTACAAAGTTGTAGCAATCCAGACAATATGTTACTTGCTCAAAAATAAATAAACAGATCAACAGACCAGAATTGAATACACAGAAATAAACCCACAGTTATAAGGTCTAATCAATCTTCAGAAAAACAGTAAAGGATATCCAGTAGTAAAAAGACAGACTCTTAAAGAAATAGTATTGGGAAAACTGGACAGCAACATGCAAAATAATAAAACTAGACCACTTTTATTCCATACACAAAAATAAATTAAAACGGATTAAAAACCTAAATGTGAAACCTGATATCATAAAAATCCTAGAAGCAAACACAGGCAGTAACTCCTTTCGTATAGGCTGTAGCAAATTTTTTCTAGGTATGTCTCCCCGGGTAACAGAAACAAAAGTATAAATAAACTATTTGGACTGCATCAAAATAGAAAGCTTCTTCATAGCAAAGGAAACAATCGACAAAACTAAAGGGTAACATGTGGAATGGGAGAAGATATTTGCAAATGTATCTGCTAAAGGTTAAGTATCCAAAATATATAAAGAACTTATAAGATTCAACACCCAAGAACAATCCAATTAAAAATGAGCACAAGAAAAAAAAATGGGCAGAATACGTGAACAGACATATCTCCAAAGAAGATATACAGATGGCAGCCAAAGGAGATATACAGATGGCAGCCAATAGACATATGGCAAGGTGCACATCATTACTTATCATCAGGGAGATGCAAAACACAACTATAATGAGATATTACCACATACTTAGAGTAATGGCTAAAATCAACAGCACAAGTAAAAAACAGGTTTTGGCAAAGATGTGGAGAAAAAAGGAACACTTGTGCACTGTTGATGGGAATGCAAACTGATGCAGCCACTCTGGAAAATAGTATGGAGGTTCCTCAGAAAGTTAAAAATAAAACTACTTCATGATCCAGGAATCACACTACCAGTTATTTACAAAAAGAATATAAGAACACTAATTCAAAGGGATACAGTCACCCTTATGTTTATAGCAGCATTATTTACAATAGCCAAGATATTTAAGCAGCACAAGTGTCCATTGATCTATGAATGGATAAAGAAGAGTAGGTATGTATATACAACAGAATAATATTCAGCCATAAAAAAGGATAACATCTTTCCTTTTGTAATGACATAGATGAAGCTAGTGGGTAGAATACTCAGTGAAATAAATCAGTCAGAGAAAGATAATTTCTATATGATTTCATTCATATGTAGAATTTAAGAAACAAAACAAAAAGGAAATATGAAAAAAATTAGAGAGAGAGAGAAATTAGGAAACAAACTTAATTACAGAGAGCAAGTTTATGGTTACCGGAAGAGAGGGAGGTGAGGGGAATGGGTTAAATAGGTGATTGAGATTAAGGAGTGCACTTGTCATGCTGAGCACAATGTGATGTATGGAACTGTTGAATCCCTATATTATACACCTGAAACTAATATAACACTGTATGTTAACTAATTGGAATTAAAATTAAAACTTAAAAAAAAAAGAAATTGAATAAGAGACATTACAAGTGTTACCACAGAAACACAAAGGATCATAAAAGACTACTATGAACAATTATATGCTAAAATATTGTACAACCTAGAAGAAATGGCTATGTCCTTACAAACATACAACTCACCAAGACTAAACAATAAATAATTAGAAAATATGAACACATTGCTAATAAGGGTAATAAATTAGCAATAGCAAATAAAATTCCAGGGCCAGATGGCTTCAGTGATAAGTTCTACCAAACATTTAAAAAACAATTAATACCAATCTTTCTCAAACTCTTTCTCTTCCAAAAATGGAAGAGAAGGGAATATTTACAAACACAGGTTATGATAGCATTACCTTGATACTATAACAAGACAGGGATGCCACAATAAAATGCCATTACAACCCAATATTCCTAATGAACATAGATGTTACAAAAACCCTCAACAAAATATTAGCAAGTCAGATTCAAAGATAAATTGAAAAGATCATACAGCAAAATCGACTGGGATTTATTCCAATGATGCAGATTTGGTTCAACATCCACAAATCAATCAACATGATAAACACATTAACAAAACGAAGTTTAAAAATCATAGCATCATCTCAGATGCTGAAAAGTATTTGACAAAATTCTAACATATACTTATAATACAAAATCGCAATAAAGTCAGTTTTAAGGGAACATATTTTAACATAATAAAGGTCATATGTGAAAAGCCAACATATAACATCATACTGAATAGTGAAAAGCTAAAAGCTTTTCTCCTAAGGTCAGAAACAAGAGAAGCATGCCCATTCGTATCACTTTTATTCTACATTGTATTGGAAGTTTTAGCTGGAGAAATTAGTCAAGAAAACGAAAAAAAGGCATCAGAACATAAGAAGCAAAACTGCCACCATGTGTAGATTACATGGTATTATTTTAGAAAATCCTAAAGGCTCTACCAAAAGCTCTTAGAAGTAAAAAAATGAATTTCATGAAGTTACAGGATACAAAATCAGTATAAAAACTTGGCTGTATTCTATACACTAATACCAAACTATCAGAAGACAAATTTAAGAAAATAATCCCATTTACAATTACATAGAAAAGAAAATACCTAAGAGTAAATTTATCCAAGGAGAAAGATCTCTATGATGAAAACTCTAAGACACTGATGAAAAGAATTGATGATGACACAAATAAATACAAAAGTATTCTGTGTTCATGGATTGAAAGAATTGATATTGTTAAAATGTCCATACAACCCAAAGCAATCTACAGATTTAATGCAAATAGTAGCATAATGCAAGTGACATTTTTTACAGAAATAGAACAATCCTAAAATATGTATAAACCACAAAGACCCTGAATAGCCAAAGCAATCTTGAGAAAAAAGAAAGTTAGTGGTATTATACTTCCTGATTTTGAACTACAGAACAAAGCTAGAGTAATCAAAACCATATGGTATAGGCATCAAAACAGACACTAAATCAATGGACCAGAATAGAGATCCCAGGAATAAACCCAGACATGTTTATGGTTAATTAAAAACAGAAGGGCCAAGAATATACAATAGAAGGCAGTATATTCAATAAACGATGGAAAACTGGGCAATCATATGCAAAAACGTGAAACTATGCTACTATCTTACACTATACATAATAACTAAAAATGGATTAAATTCTTGAACGTAAGACCTGAAACCATAACACTTCTTGAGGAAAACATAGGTGGTAAACTCCTTGACATAGCTCCTGGCAATTATTTTTATTGAACTTGATGCCAAAAGCAAAGGCAGCAAAAACAAAAATAAACAGGTGGGACTACATAAAACTAAAAGGCTCCTGCACAACAAAAGAAACTCAACAAAATGAAAAAACGACCTACCAAATAGGAAAAAAATGCATATCATATATCTAATAAGAGGTTATTATACAAAATATATAAGTAACTTATAAAACTCAATAAACAAAACAATGTAAAATCAAATTAAAAATGAGCCAAGGATCTGAATAGACATTTTTCCAATGAAGACATGCAGATGGCCAACAGGTACATGAAAAAGCATTAATACTACTCATCATTATACAAATGTAAATCAAAACCACAGTGAGATATTACCTCACACCTGTTATAATGGCTGTTATCAAAATGACAAAAAATAGTAAGTGTTGGTGAGGATGTGGAGAGAAAGTAGCCATTGTATACTGTTGGTATGAAGGTAAATTCACGAAGCCAATATGGAAAACAATATCTGGTTTCCTCAAATTTGCAAATATATAACTATCTTATGGTCCAGAAATTCTATTTTCTGTGTATTTGTCCAAAGGAAATAAAAACATCAACTTGAAACACATCTGTATCTCCATGGTTATTGAATAATTAACCAAGACATGGAAAGAACCTACATGCTCATCAATGGATAAATGGATAATGAAAATGTGGTATATATATAGACAATAGAATATTATTCAGCCATAAAAAATGAAACCTTGCCTTTTGCAACAGCATGGATAGACATCGAGGACATTATGCTGAGTTAAATGAGTCAGACAGAAAAAGATAAATACCTATCTTTTGTTAGGTATGTTCCTATTTAAATATGTTCCTACTGATATATAGAATCTAACAACAAAAACAAAATCAAAACCAAGCTCATGAATATAGAGAACATATTGGTGGTTGCCTGAGGCAGGGATTGGAGGGTTGGCAAAATGTGTGAAGGGGGTCAAAATATACAGAGTTTAGTTAAAAAATGAGTAAGTTATGGAGATGTAATAATACTGTATAATAGTTAATAATACTATATACTGTTTGAAAGTTTCTAACATATTAGATCTTAAAAGTTTTTATCATAGGAATAGAAAATTGATAAATATGTGTGGTCATGGGAATTAGCTAGACACTGTAGTAATCATTTCACAATGTATACAAATATTTAATCATTATGTACTACTCCTGAAGTTAATGTTATGTGTAAATATATCTCAATTAAATAACTGTAATTTGCAGATTATAAAGATTTTTCTAATTGTTTGAAAGGAAGTATTGTTCACCTGCAGCTTTATATAGCCAAAATAGAAACAGAGTCAGAATCAAATGATTTTATGAAAACTAAATTATCCTCCCTTTTCTCATTTTGTTGCAGATCAGCATTAATGAACCATGGAGATATTATATATTTTTTAACGTTTATTCATTTTTGAGAGACAGAGAGAGACAGAGCATGAGTGGGGAAGGGGCAGAGAGAGGGAGACACAGAATCCGAAACAGGATCCAGGCTCCGAGCTGTCAGCACAGAGCCCGACGTGGGGCTTGAATTCACATACCGTGAGATCCTGACCTGAGCTGAAGTCAGACGCTCAACTGACTGAGCCACCCAGTTGCCCCGAACCATAGAGATATTGTATATAAAGTACTGAGCTTATTGCATGACATACCAGTGGCCTCTTGATTACTGATAGCTATTATTATTCTTGTCTTCATCATTATTCTCTCCATTATTGTCTGTTTACTTACAGGCTCAATCAAACAAGATGTGACCAATTGCTTAGGACTTTTTTTTTTCTCTTAAATGCCAGAGAGGAGAATTACCTCTACTTTATTTCTCTTTTGTAAAGTTTTTATTTTAATACCAGTTAGTTAACATACGGTGTTATATTAACTTCAGGTGTACAATATAGCGATTCAACACTTCCATATATCACCCTGTGCTCATCACCCATGCACTCCTTAATCCCTATCCCCTATTTAACCCATTCCCCCACACGCCTGCCCACTGGTAACCATCAGTCTTTCTCTATAACTATTTCTTTGTTTATCTTTCTCTTTTCTTCCCATTTGCTCTGTTGCTTTTTTATTAAATTCCACATATTAGTGAAATAATGTTATATTTCTTTCTCTGACTCATTTTTCCAGGCTTGACTTCTTCCTTGTGATTTGGAGGTCTTTTATTTCATTAAGTGGCCTAATTGCTGTGGCCAGGACCTCTACAACAATGTTAAATAACAGTGGTGATAATGGACATTCCTGTCATGTTTCTGAACATAGAGGAAAGCTCTCTGTTTTTCCTCATTGAGGATGAAATTAGCTGTGAGTTTATCATATGTGGTCTTTATTATGTTGAGGTATGTTCCTTCTAACCCCACTTTCTTCAGGGTCTTTATCATGAATGGATGTTATACTTTGTCAAATGCTTTTTCCGCATCTATTGAAAGGATCATATGATTCTTTTGTTCTATTTTTTTGAATGCCTATTCATTTTTTGTTGAGAGAAAGAGAGAGCATGAGTGGGAGAGAGGCAGAGAGATAGGGAGACACAGAATCTGAAGCAGTCTCCAGGCTCTGAGCTGTCAGCACAGAGACCGACGTAGGGCTCGAACTCATGAACCGTGAGATCATGACCTGGCCAAAGTCAGACATTTGACATACTGAGCCACCCAGGCGCCCCAGGATCATATGATTCTTATACTTTCTTTTTTTAATATGGTGTATCATGTTGATTAATTTTGGAATATTGAACCAAAACCAGATATGGTTTTGATATCATCATAATTAATGTTGGCATGATGGGATTAATTTGGAAGTTTTCCTACCATGTCTTCTTGTTTTTAATTGTTTGAGAAGAATAGGTATCAATTATTCTATAAAATTTTGGTAGAATTCCCTGAGAAGTCCTTCCCTTGTGTTTTGGAATATTTTTGATTATTGGTTCACTTTCTTTGCTGTTTATCAGTCTGTGTAAATTTTCTATTTCTGTTTCAGTTTTGGTAGTTTATATGTTTCTAAGTGTCTGACTCTTGATCTCAGCTCATGTCTTGATCTCAGGGTCTCGAGTTCAATCGTGCACTGGGGCTCTGTGCTGGGTGTGAAGCCTACCAAAAATTAAAAAAAAAATTAAATTAAAAAGCTTTAACAATTTTTCAAAGAACCAGCTCCTGGTTTTATTGATCTGTTCTTTTGGGTTTCTTAGTTTCTATACCATTTATCTTTGCTCTAATCTTTATTATTTCCTTTATTCTGATGGATTTAGGCTTCATTTGTTGTTCTTTTTCTATCTCCTTTAGGATAAGGTTAGGTTATTTATTTGAAATCTTTCTTGCTTCTTGAGGTAGACCTTTATTGCTATAGATATCCCTCTTCTGACAACGTTTGATGCATCCTAGAGGTTTTGTACCATTGTGTTTTTATTTTCATTTGTTTACATGTATTTTTTAAATTTATTCTTCGATTTTCTGGTTGACCCTTTCATTGTTTAGTAGCATGGTGTTTAAGTTCCATGCATTTATTATCTTTATAAAAAAATTTTTTGTGGTAAAATTCAAGCTTTATACAGTTTTGGTCAGAAAACATGCAAGGTATGATCTCAATCTTTTGTACTTTTGGAAGCCTGATTTGTGACGTAGTATGTGATCTATTCTGGAGAATGTCTCATGCCCACTTGAAAGCATGTGTATTCTTCTGCTTTAGGATGGAATGTTCTGAATATATATGTTAAGTCCATATGGTCCAATGTGTCATTCAAAGCCATTGTTTTCTTGTTGATTTTCTGCTTAGATGAATTGTCTATTGATGTAAGTGGGGCATTAAATTTCTCCTACACTTGTACAATTATCAATGAGTTCCTTTATGTTTGTTATTGATTGTTGTATATTTTAAGGTATTCACATGCTGGGGGCAAAATATTTGCAGTTGTTAGATCTTGTTGGATTTTTCCCTTTATCAAGATATATTGCCCTTATTCATATCTTGTTATAGTCTTTGGTTTCAAATCTAGTTTTCTTTTGACATCCATTTATATGATAATTATCTCTCCATCCCCTCACTTTCAACCTTCAGATGTCCTTATGATTAAAATGGACCCTTATACACAGCATACAGATGGATCTTGCTAGTTATCCATTCTGACACCTTATGTTTTTTGATTGGACCATTTAGTGCATTTATATTCAGAGTAATTATTGGTAGATATGTATATAGTACCATTTTAGTGCTTGTGTTGTCATTGTTTCTGGAGACTTTCTTTGTTCCTTTTTGTTTTTGTCACTTTTGGTCTTACCTTTCCACTCAAAGCATCCTCTTTAATATGTCTTGTAGGCCTGATTTAGTGTTCATGACCTCTTTTATTTTTTGTTTATCTGAGAAATTCTTCATCTCTCCTTCTATTCTTAACAATAGCCTTGTTGCATAGAGTATTATTGGCTGCAGATTTTTCTCATTCAGCATTTTGAAAATATCATGCTACTCCATTCTGGCTTGTCAAGTTTCTGTTGAGAGTTCTTCAGCTTGACTTATGGGTGTTCCCTTGTAAGTTAGGGCCTTCTTTTGTCTTGCTGCTTTTAGGATTTTTACTTTATCACTGTATTTTGCAAATTTAATTACAATATATCTTGGTGTTGTCCTGCTTCATTTATGGGAGTTCTCTGTGCATCCTGGATCTGTATGTGTGTTTTCTTCCTCAGAATGAGAAAATTGTCAGCTATTATTTCCTCAAATAAATTTTCTGCCCCCTTTTATCTTTCTTCTTTTTCTGAGACTCCTACAATATGAATATTATAACAGTTATATGAAGTCACTGAGTTCCCTAAGTCTATTCTCATGTTCCATAGCTCTTCTTTCTCTCTTTTTTTCAGCTTCATTATTTTCCATTATTTTATCTTCTATATCACATATTTATTCCTCTGCTTCTTCCATCTTTGTGTTCATTGCATCAAATATGTTTACAATCTCAGTTCTTGCGATTTTCATTTCTGGCTGATTTTTTTAACTCTTTTATCACTGTGGTAAGGTCCTCCCTGAAGTCTTCCATCCTTTTCTCAAACCCAATGAGTATTCTTATGATTGTTAGTTTAAATTTTCTATCAGACATGTTACCTACAGCTGTTTCACTTAGTTCTCGGTACATGACATTATCTTGTTTTATTTGGAATGAATTACTCTGGCTTGGCATTTTGTCCAATCTCTGTCTTCTCTGTGTTAGGAAAGCCTGGTATGTTTCCTGCTCCTGAGAGTAATTTTTTTTTTTGTATACGAGATCATATAATGTCTAGGCTTGGCACTTACAGGAGTGTCTAATGTGTGCTGTGTGTGCTCTGCTGCTGAGTTTTGGCTGCTCTTTCCTTCAGGGCATTCATCTGGAAGGGCTTTCTTTGCCTGTAATGGGCAGTGTTTGATCCTTGGCCAGTGTGGTGAGTTTTAACTAGATGTGTTCTGGTATGCTTGTTAAAAGAGACTTGATGCTACTTCCACTAGAATTGAAGTCTCGTAGAACACTCTGGTTAGGACACCTGGTATGGGCAGTAGTTTCTGCTGGTCTTCCAGGAAAGGGATCCATTGCAATGGAACTGAGGCACACTTGACCAAGAAGGGCAATACCAGCAGACCACAGGGGGTGGAATTCAGTGTAAGCTGGTTAAGCAGCTACTGTTGGTGATGTATTGTTTACTGATGGTGGATCTGTGTTTATGCTGAGGAGCAGGGGAGGGAAATGGTGCCAACCAATTCCTTTGTCCCTGGACAGGAGTTCCAGTGCTTGCTTCTCTCAGAGCAGCATTCCAAGAAAAGTGAGAAATATCCTCTCTGTGTGTCCCAGGTATTTTTCAGAATTCCATATTCACATTGTCTCCCTCTAAATTTTTTGAGTGCCTTCTTTTCAGGAGCCCTCCAGTCTCTATTCCAGCCAAGCCTGATTACTTTTAAAGCTCCAGGCTTTATGAACATATTGTGGGCAGTTCTCTGCACTGTCATTCTCGGGGAGCATCTTGCTATGCTTGGACCGAGACATATCTGACCAAGAAAGACAGTGGTGCCAGAGTGCATTTGCGTGGGACTTGGAGTAAGCAGGTTAGGCAGCCTGTGTTGGTCCCAGCTGCCCTTGGAAGGCAGCTCTGTGCCTATGCTGATGGATGAGGGAGGGAAATGGCACCCATGAGCTCTTTTGTCCTTGGAAAGGAAACTCTGTAACTGCCACCTCTCAGGGCCATTCTCTAAGAAGAGTGAAAAATCTCCTCTGTGTGTCCCAGGCACTATTCAGATAGCGCCATCTGTTGAGGATTGTTGGCCTGCCTTCTTTCCACGAGTAGGGAAGCACCCTCAGGGCTGTACTCCACCCGCGCACACCAAGCTTTAAAACTCCTGTCTTCAAGCACTACTGGTTGCAAAAACTCATGAAAATCAGTCCCACACATTTCCCCAGCCAATGGATTTGGGGAAGTTTTCTTGGGCATTCCGCTGTGCTCTCTCTCTCTCTCACATTTCTCTAAGACCAAAGTTCCCTCCCCTCCAAAGCACCAGCAATCTCTTTCTACACCAAACCACATATCCACACTTCCTACCTTCCTTGATGTGGCCTCTGCTCTTCCTCTAGTTGTGGAGTTTGTTCTGTCAGTCCCCAGGTTGATTTCTTGGGTATTAACAATGATTTTATTGTTATCTAGTTGTGTCAGAGGGACAAGACAAGCCCAGGATCCTCCTACTATGCCACCATCTTAGCTTTTCCCTTCTGTTGGGATTTTTTTGATTGCTCAGTCAATGTCTTTGATAGTTATCACTCTGTTGAAATTTTCTTTTTTCTTCCTGTTACATATTTTGCAGTTTATATGTTAATGGGAATTTATCCACTTCTAGTTTGTCCAATTTTTTGGCATATAGTGTTTCATAATATTCACTTAAGATTGTATTTTTGTGGTGTTTTGTTATTTCTCTTCTCTCATTTGTTATTTTATTTATGTGAGTCATTCAATTTTTTTTCCTTGGGAAGTGTCCTTAGAAGTTTACTATTTTTGTGATTTTTTCAAATAACCAAATACTAGTTTCAGTGATCTGTTCTATTGTTTTTTTGTGTTTGTTTCTATATCATTTATCTCTGCTCTAATCTTTATTATCTCCTTCTTTCTGCTTGTTTTAAGTTTTGTTTTCTGTTTTACTTTCTAGCTCCTTTAGGTGCTAGGTTAGGTATTTTATTTGAGATTTTTCTTGGTTTTTAATTTTTTTAATGTTTATTTATTTTTGAGAGAGACATAGACAGAATGCGAGTGGGTTAGTGGCAGAGAGAGAGGGAGACACAGAAGCAGAATCAGGCTCCAGGCTCTGAGCTCTCAGCACAGAGCCCGACACGGGGCTCGAACTCACGAGTTGTGAGGTCATGACCTGAGCCGAAGTCAGATGCTCAACCGACTGGGCCACCCAGGCGCCCCAAGATTTTTCTTGTTTTTAAAGGTAGACCTGTATTGCTATGAATTTCCTTCTTAGAACCACATTTGTTGCCTTCCAGAAGTTTTGTATTTGTATTTTAATTTTCATTTGTTTATATGTTTTCTTTAATTATTTTATTTCCTGATTGATGCATTTATTGTTTAGTAGTATGTTATTTAAACCCCATGTATTTTTGGTAGTTCCAGATTATTTCTTCTGGTTTACTTCTTCTTCATAGCATTGCATTCATAAAATAAGGACAGTATGATTTCTATCTTCTGAATTAATTTCTTCCAGATTCTCCAATTTGCCATCATGTACTTTTTCACAATATTCTTATAATTGTTTGTATTTCTGTAGCATTGTTTTTGATCCCTCCTCTTTCATTCATGATTTTATTTAATTAGGGCCTTTCTCTTTTCTTTTTGGTAAGCCTGGCTAAGGGTTTATCAATTTTATTAATTCTTTCAAAGAACCAGCTCCTAGCTTTATTGATCTGTTCTACAGTTTCTTTTCCGAATCATTTGTTTCTGTGCTAATCTTTATGATTTTTCATTTTCTCCTGCCTTTAGACTTTATTTGTTGTTATTTTTTGAGCCCCTAAGGGTAAGGCTAAGTTGTATATTTGAGACTTTTCTTGTTCTTGAAGTAGGCCTGTATTGCAATATACTTCCACCTTAGGACCCACTGTTTTGCATTCCAACGTTTTTGGACTGTCATGTTTTCATCTTCATTTGATTTCATGTATTTTTTATTTTTTTCATGGTTAAAGTATTCACTCATTATTAGGGTGTTCTTTAACCTCCATGCATTCGTGGTCTTTCAACATTTTTTCTTGTGTGTGACTTCAAGTTTCATAACATTGCTGTATGAAAATATGAATGATATGATCTCAATCTTTTTTGTAATTTTTGAGACCTGATTGGTGACCTAGTATGTGTTCTATTCTGGAGAATGTTCCACGTGCATCCAAAAAGATTGTATTCTGCTGCTTTAGGATGAAATGTTCTGAATATATCTGTTAAGTCCATCTGACCCAGTGTGTTATTCAAAGCCATTGTTTCTTTGTTGATTTTCTGCTTAGATAATCTGTTCATTGTTGTAAGTGGGTGTTAAAGTTCTCTACTATTATTGTATTATGATCTATGGATTTCTCTGTGTTTGTTATTAATTTGTTTATATATTTAGGTTCTCTCAAGGTGGGTGCATACATATTTATAATTGTTATATCTTTCTGTTGTATTGTCTCCCTTATTATTATGCAGTGTCCTTCTTTGTCTTTTTTACAGTCTTTGCTTTAAAGTTATAGTTGACTTAATACAAGTCTTGATACTCTGCCTTTCTTTTGACACCCATTAGCATGATAGATGGCTCTCCATACCTTCACTTTTAATCCGTAAATATCTTTATTTAATGATTATTTATTTTTGAGGGAGATATAGACAGAGTGCGAGCAGGAGAGAGGCAGAGAGACAGGGAGACACAGAATCCGAAGCAGGCTCTAGGTTCTGAGCTGTGATCACAGAGCCTGATGTGGGGCTTTAACGCAGAGACTCTGAGATCATGACCTGAGCCAAAGTCCAAAGCTCAACCAATAGAGCTACCCAGGTGCCCCTCAATCTGTAGATATCTTAGGTCTAAAATGAATCTCTTGTAGGCAGAATATTGATGCATCTTCTTTTTATCCATTCTGATATCCTATGTCTTTGATATGAACTTTTTGTCTTTATATTCAGAGTGGTTACTGGAAGATATGAATTTAGTGCCATTGTGTTACCTACAGAGTTGGTGTTTCTGGTGATGTTCTCTGTCCCTTTCTAGCCTTTGTTACTTTTGGTCTTTTTCCACACTCAAACATTCCCTTTTAATATTTTTTTCAGGGCTGGTTTAGTGGTCATAAAATCTTTTAGTTTTTGTTCATCTGGGAATCTCTTTATATCTCCTTCTATTCTGAATGGCAGCCTTGCCAGATAAAATATTTCTAGATGCATATTTTTCCCAATCAGCACCTTGAGTATATCATGCCACTTCCTTCTGGTATTTCAACTTTCTATGGACAAATCTTCTGCAAAACCGATCTGTCTTCCCTTGTAGGTAAAGGACTTATTTTCCCTTGCTGCTTTCAGGATTCTTTCCTTGTCTGTGTATTTTGTGAATTTAGCTCAATATGTATTGGTAATTGCCAGCTTTTGAATTTAATGGAAGTTCTCTGTGCTACTTGGATTTAGATATCTGTTTCTTTCCCCAGATTAGGGAAGTTTTCAGCTATAATTTGCTCAAATATAACCTCTGCTCTTTTTTCTATGTCTTCTTCTGGGACTCCTTAGATACAAATGCTATTATGCTTTAAGGATTTGCTGAATTCCCTAAGTCTATATTCATAATCCAATACCTTTCTTTCCCTCTTCTTTTCAGCTTATTTTCCATAATTTTAAATACAGTTTATTTATTAATTTAGAGAGACACAGAGAGAGTGTGAGTGGGGGAGTGGTAGAGAAAGAGGGAGAATCTCAAGCAGGGCTCTTCTCTGGAAGCACAGAGCCCATGCAGAGCTTAAAGTCACAAAACTGTGAGATCATAACCTGAGCTGAAATCAAGGGTCAACTGAGCCAGAGTCAACCAACTGAGCCACATAGGCACCCCTATTTTCCATAATTTTATCTTCTATATCATTGATTCATTACGCTTCGTCCATCCTCATTGTCTTTGCATCCATTTGGTTGTTTATGTCAGCTATAGCATTTTTTATTTCAGCCTGACCAGTTTTTAATTCTTTTTTCTCTGCAGTAAGGGATTCTCTAGTGTCTTCTATGATTATTTTCAAGCCCAGCTAGTACCCTTGTGATTATTATTTTAAATTCTGGTTCTGGTTCAGATATCTTACTTGTATCTGTAGTGATTAACACTCTGGGCATGTCTTCTTCCTGTTCTTTCTTTTGGGGTGAATTCCATTATCTTGTCATTTTGTCTGGATCACTGTTATTTTGTGTGGTTGTTAGGAAAACCTTTTGTATTCCTGTTCCTGAGAGTAATGGGTATATTAAGAAGAGGAAGAAAAAAAACCCACTAAATCTTAAGTGTGTTTTGGTCTGTTTGTTAAAAGAAGCTAGATCCAAAGGAAAAACAAAAGAAGCTAGATCCAATTTCCCCTATAGCTGATGCTTTTCAGCAGTCATAGACTTGGTGCATGTGAGGGTTTTGTGCTGGCCTTCTGAGTGTGAGGTCTGCTGTGCTGATTCTTAGTTCGGTTTGTCCTAGTGTATATGCACCTGCAGAGCATAGGGGGTAGAGACTTGGTGTAAGCAGCTCCAGCCTCCACTGGGTTGCACCATTTTGTTCACTGAAATCAGTCAGTGATGATGAGTAGCGGTGGGACATGCCTTTGCCCCACTCCCTTGTTCCTGTAGCTGGGAGTTCACATCCACCACTCTTCACAGAAAAGCAATCAATCACCTCTGTTGTGTCCCTATCTTCTGCCAGATCCTTGCCTTTACTCTGCCTGTGTCTGAGATGTCTGCCTGCCAGGTGGCACAGTATTCCTGTGTATTATCTCAGGAGCAGGGCTGGGTTCCAAACTCCAAATTTTAGAGATCCACGTGGCATGGACCCACAATGATCCTCTGGGTGGGGGGTGGGGAAAGTGTCTCACTGTGCTGTGGCTGGTGCCAGTTTCTTCCAGAAATTGGTCACATGAACATGCAGCCTTCTGGAGTTTATGATAAAGCACAGCAGGGAGCCAGCATCAAGGTTTGCTGCCCTAAGTCAGTGTCTTTGTTCCTATGCTAGGGAACAAGGCAGTGTATTGCCACTACCAGTTCTTTTGTCCCCAGAGAGACCATGCTGCCACTCCCAAATGCACTCCAAACAAGGGAACTGTTTCTCCCCGTGGAATTCATGGGATCCTCAGACCTTGCTGCCTACTCCTAGGTCTCTGCCCTCTTCTCCACCAGAGAACCACCAAGCCCACAAGAAACGAACCTGGCAATGATGCAGACTTTCAAAACTTCAGGCTTTCCTTTCTGCTACTTAAAAAAATTGCAGTAGTCATCCCCTCTCCTTTTTCCAGTCAATGGTTTTGGGAAATACTTCTTGTACAAACACCTGCATGCACTCTCTCTCTATCACTCCTCTCTCTGTGACCAAGGCTCCCTCCCCTTCGAAGCACCCACAGTTCTTTTCTGCCTCTAATCAACTCTCTGCAACACCTACCTTCCACGACATGCCCATTTTCATACCACTAGTTGTGCAGTTTTGCTTTCTCAGTCCTCAGATCAAATTCATGGGTATTCAGAATGATTTGACTTCAAGGTATGAGGCAATCTTCGGTTTCCCCTTCTCCTCTACCATTTTATCTCCTTCCTTTCCCTACGGTCTTTGTTTTAAGGTCTAATTTTCTGATATAAGTATTGCCATTCTTTACTTTAACATCCATTTGCATAAAAGATTTTTCTCTAACCTCTCACTTTCTATCTGCAGGTGTTTTCAGGTCTAAAATGGGTCTTTTGTAGACCACATATAGATAAATCTTGATATATATATATATATATATATATATATATATATATATATATATTTTCAG
>NC_064817.1:60912919-60964104 GCF_023721935.1 Panthera uncia | reverse complement strand
TTCAGTCACCCTATGTCTTTTGTACAGAGCTTTTATTACATTTACATTGACAGTAATTATTGATACGTATGAATATATTTGTGTTTTATTACTTGATTTGTGGTTGTTTCTGAAGATTTTCTCTGATCCTTTCTTGACTTTCTCCATTTCATGGTTTGCTCACTTTCTTTCTTTCTTTCTTTGATATTACATTTATTATGAAAATGGTTTCCATACAACACCCAGTGCTCATCGCAACAGGTGCCCTCCTCATTGCCATTGCCCACTTCCCCCTACCTCCCACCCCCCCATCAAACCTGTTTATTCTCAGTTTTTAAGAGTCTCTTATGGTTTGCCTCCTTCCCTCTCTGTAACTTTTCTCCCCTTCCCCTCCCCCATAGTCTTATGTTAACTTTTTCAGGATCCACATAAGAGTGAAAATATATGGTATCTGTCTTTCTCTGTATGACATATTTCACTGAGCATAACACTCACCAGTTCCATCAATTTTGCTAAAAAAGGCCATATTTCAATCTTTCCTTTTACCAAGTAGTATTCCGTTGTGTATATAAACCACAATTTCTTTTTTTTTCAATATATGAAATTTATTGTCAAATTGGTTTCCATACAACACCCAGTGCTCATCCCAAAAGGTGCCCTCCTCAATACCCATCACCCACCCTCCTCTCCCTCCCACTCCCCATCAACCTTCAGTTTATTCCAGTTTTTAACAGTCTCTTATGCTTTGGCTCTCTCCCACTCTAACCTCTTTTTTTTCCTTCCCCTCCCCCATGGGTTTCTGTTAAGTTTCTCAGGATCCACATAAAAGTGAAACCATATGGTATCTGTCTTTCTCTGTATGGCTTATTTCACTTAGCATCACACTCTCCAGTTCCATCCACGTTGCTACAAAGGGCCATACTTCATTCTTTCTCATTGCAAAGTAGTATTCCATTGTGTATGTAAACCACAATTTCTTTTTCCATTCATCAGTTGATGGACATTTAGGCTCTTTCCATAATTTGGCTATTGTTGAGAGTGCTGCAATAAACATTGGGGTAGAAGAACCCCTATGCATCAGTACTCCTGTATCCCTTGTGTAAATTCCTAGCAGTGCTATTGCTGGGTCATAGGGTAGGTCTATTTTTAATTTTCTGAAGAACCTCCACACTGTTTTCCAGAGTGGCTGCACAAATGTGCATTCTCACCAACAGTGCAAGAGGGTTCCCATTTCTCCACATCCTCTCCAGCATCTATAGTCTCCTGATTTGTTCATTTTGGCCACTCTGACTGGCGTGAGGTGATCTCTGAGTGTGGTTTCGATTTGTATTTCCCTGATAAGGAGTGACGAGCATTTTTTCATGTGCCTGTTGGCCATCCAGATGTCATCTTTAGAGAAGTGTCTATTCATGTTTTCTGCCCATTTCTTCACTGGGTTATTTGTTTTTTGGGTGTGGAGTTTGGTGAGCTCTTTATAGATTTTGGATACTAGCCCGTTGTCTGATATGTCATTTGCAAGTATCTTTTCCCATTCCATTGGTTGCCATTTAGTTTTGTTGGTTGTTTTCTTTGCTGTGCAGAAGCTTGTTATCTTCAGAAGGTCCCAGTAATTCACTTTTGCTTTTAATTCCCTTGCCTTTGGGGATGAGTCGAGTAAGAGATTGCTACAGTTGAGGTCAGAGAGGCCTTTTCCTGCTTTCTCCTCTAGGGTTTTGATGGTTTCCTGTCTCACATTCAGGTCCTTTATCCATTTTGAGTTTATTTTTGTGAATGGTGTGAGCAAGTGGTTTAGTTTCAACCTTCTGCATGTTGCTGTCCAGTTCTCCCAGCACCATTTGTTAAAGAGACTGTCTTTTTTCCATTGGATGTTCTTTCCTGCTTTCTCAAAGATGAGTTGGCCATACGTTCGTGGGTCTAGTTCTGGGGTTTCTATTCTATTCCATTGGTCTATGTGTCCGTTTTTGTGCCAATACCATGCTGCCTTGATGATTACACTCATTCTTTAGTAGGGTGTTCTTTAACCTCCATGCTTTTGGAGGTTTTCCAGACTTTTTCCTGTGGTTGATGTCAAGCTTCATAGCATTGTGGTCTGAAAGTATGCATGGTATAATTTCAATTCTTGTATACTTATGAAGGGCTGTTTTGTGACCCAGTATATGATCTATCTTGGAGAATGTTCCATGTGCACTCGAGAAGAAAGTATATTCTGTTGCTTTGGGATGCAGAGTTCTAAATATATCTTTATTGACCGTGTGTCTAGATGATCTATCCATTTCTGTAAGTGGAGTGTTAAAGTCCCCTGCAATGACCACATTCTTATCAATAAGGTTGCTTATTTTTATGAGTAATTGTTTTATATATTTGGGGGCTCCCTTATTCGGCGCATAGACATTTGTAATTGTTAGCTCTTCCTGATGGATAGACCCCGTAATTATTATATAATGCCCTTCTTCATCTCTTGTTACAGCCTTTAATTTAAAGTCTAGTTTGTCTGATATAAGTATGGCTACTCCAGCTTTCTTTTGGCTTCCAGTAGCATGATAAATAGTTCTCCATCCCCTCACTCTCAATCTGAAGGTGTCCTCAGGTCTAAAATGAGTCTCTTGTAGACAGTTAATAGATGGGTCTTGGTTTTTTATCCATTCTGATACCCTATGTCTTTTGGTTGGCACATTTAATCCATTTACATTCAGTGTTATTATAGAAAGATACGGGTTTAGAGTCATTGTGATGTCTGTATGTTTTATGCTTGTAGCGTTGTCTCTGGTACTTTGTCTCACAGGATCCCCCTTAGGATCTCTTGTAGGGCTGGTTTAGTGGTGACAACTTCTTTCAGTTTTTGTTTGTTTGGGAAGACCTTTATCTCTCCTTCTATTCTAAATGACAGACTTGCTGGATAAAGGATTCTCGGCTGCACATTTTTTCTGTTCATCACATTGAAGATCTCCTGCCAATCCTTTCTGGCCTGCCAAGTTTCAAAAGAGAGATCAGTCACGAGTCTTATAGGTCTCCCTTTATATGTAAGGACACGTTTATCCCTTGCTGCTTTCAGAATTTTCTCTTTATCCTTGTATTTTGCCAGTTTCACTATGATATGTCGTGCAGAAGATTGATTCAAGTTACGTCTGAAGGGAGTTCTCTGTACCTCTTGGCTTTCAATGCCTTTTTCCTTCCCCAGTTCAGGGAAGTTCTCAGCTATGATTTCTTCAAGTACACCTTCAGCACCTTTCCCTCTCTCTTCCTCCTCTGGGATACCAATTATGCGTATATTATTTCTTTTTAGTGTATCACTTAGTTCTCTAATTTTCCCCTCATACTCCTGGATTTTTTTATCTCTCTTTTTCTCAGCTTCCTCTTTTTCCATAATTTTATCTTCTAGTTCACCTATTCTCTCCTCTACCTCTTCAATCCGAGCCGTGGTAGTTTGCATTTCGTTTAAAGCGTTTTTCAGCTCCTCCTGACTGTTCCTGAGTCCCTTGGTCTCTGTAGCAAGATATTCTCTGCTGTCCTCTATACTGCTTTCAAGCCCAGCGATTAATTTTATGACTATTATTCTAAATTCACTTTCTGTTATATTATTTAAATCCTTTTTGATCAGTTCATTAGCTGTTGTTATTTCCTGGAGATTCTTTTGAGGGGAATTCTTCCGTTTGGTCATTTTGGATAGTCCCTGGAGTGGTGGGGACCTGCAGGGCACTTCCCCTGTGTTGTGGTGTATAATTGGAGTTGATGGGCGGGGCCGCAGTCAGACCTGATGTCTGCCCCCACCCCACCGCTGGGGCCACAGTCAGACTGGTGTGTGCCTTCTCTTCCCCTCTCCTAGGGGCGGGATTCACTGTGGGGTGGCGTGGCCCATCTGGGATACTTGCACACTGCCAGGCTTGTGGTGCTGGGGATCTGGCGTATTAGCTGGGGTGGGTAGGCAGGGTGCACGGGGGCAGGAGGGGCAGGCTTAGCTCGCTTTTCCTTAGGTGATCCACTTCAGGAGGGGCCCTGTGGCAGCGGGAGGGAGTCAGACCCGCTGCCGGAGGGGTAGCTCTGCAGAAGCACAGCATTGGGTGTTTGAGCAGAGCAAGCAAGTTCCCTGGCAGGGACTGGTTCCCTTTGGGATTTTGGCTGGGCGATGGGCAAAGGAGATGGCGCTGGCTAGCGCCTTTGTTCCCCGCCAAACTGAGCTCTGTCCCTGGGCTCAGCAACTCTCCCTCCCTTTGTCCTCCAGCCTTCCTGCTTTCCGAGCAGAGCTGTTAACTTATGACCTCCCAGATGCTAAGTCCCGCTTGCTGTCGGAACGCACTTTGCCCGGCCCCTCCGCTTTTGCAAGCCCGACTCAGGGGCTCTGCTTGGCCGGCGGGTGGCCCCTCCGGCCCCGTGGAGCGCGCACCGCCTCGCCGCCCTTCCTACCCTCTTCTGTGGGTCTCTCGCCTGTCCTTGGCTCTGGAGACTCCGTTCTGCTAATCCTCTGGCGGTTTTCTGGGTTATTTAGGCAGGTGTAGGTGGAAGCTAAGTGATCAGCAGGACGCGCGGTGAGCCCAGCATCCTCCTATGCCGCCATCTTCCGAAGAAACCTAAACCACAGTTTCTTTATCCAGTCATTAGTTGATGGATATTTAGGCTCTTTCCACAATTTGGCTATTGTTGAAAGTGCTGCTATAAACATTGGGGTACAAGTGCCCCTATGCATCAGCACTCCTGTATCCCTTGGGTAAATTCCTAACAGTGCTCTTGCTCTGTCATAGGGTAGATCTATTTTTAATTTTTTGAGGAACCTCCACACTGTTTTCCAGAGTGGTTGCACAAGTTTGCATTCCCACCAATAGTGCAAGAGTGTTCCCCTTTCTCCACATCCCCTAGCATCTATAGTCTCTTGATTTGTTCATTTTAGTCACTCTGACGGGCATGAGGTGGTATCTCAGTGTGGTTTTGATTTGTATTTCCTTGATGAGGAGCGACGTTGAACATCTTTTCATGTGCCTGTTGGCCATCAGGATGATTTCTTTAGAGAAGTATCTATTCATGTTTTCTGCCCATTTCTTCACTGTATTATTTGTTTTTTTTGGGGTGTGGAGTTCAGTGAGTTCTTTATAGATTTTGCATACTAGCCCCTTGTCTGGTATGTAATTCGCAAACATATTTTCCCATTCCATTGGTTGCCTTTTAGTTTGGTTGATTGTTTCCTTTGCAGTGAAGAAGACTTTTATCTTCATGAGGTCTCAATAGTTCGTTTTTACTTTGAAATCCCTTCCCTTTGGGGATGGGTAAAGTAAGAAATTGCTGCGGCTGAGGTCAGAGAAGTTTTTTCCTGCTTTCTCCTCTAGGGTTATGATGGTTTCCTGTCTCACATTCAGGTCCTCCATCCATTTTCAGTTTATTTTTGTTAATGGTGTAAAAAAAGTGGTCTAGTTTCATTCTTCTGCATGTTGCTGTCCAGTTCTCCCAGCACCATTTGTTAAAGAGACTGTATTTTTTCCATTAGTGTTCTTTCTTGCTTTGTCAAAGATTAGTTGGCCATACATTTGTGGGTCCAATTCTGGAGCCTCTATTCTATTCCATTGGTCTATGTATTTGTTTTTGTGACAATACCATGCTCTCTTGATGATTAAAGCTTTGTAGTAGAGGCTAAAGTCTGGGATTGTGATGCCTCCCACTTTGGTCTTCTTCAATGTTACTTTGGCTATTCGGGGACTTTTTTGGTTCCATACAAATTTTAGGATTGCTTGTTCTAGCTTCGAGAAGAATGCTGGTGCAATTTTGATTGGGATTGCATTGAATGTGTAGATTGCTTTGGGAGGTATTGACATTTTAAAAATATTTATTCTTCCAAACCATGAGCAGGGAATATTTTTCCATTTCTTTGTATCTTCAATTTCCTTCATAAGCTTTCTATAATTTTCAGCATACAGAACTTTTACATCTTTGGTTAGGTTTCATCATTGGTATTTTATGGTTCTTGGTGCAATTGTGAATGGGATCAGTTTCTTTACTTGTCTTTCTGTTGCTTCATTATTAGTGTATAAGAATGCAACTGATTTCTGTACATTGATTTTGTATCCTGCAACTTTGCTGAATTCAGGTATCAGTTCTAGCAGATTTTTGGTGGAGTCTATCAGGTTTTCCATGTATAATATCATGTCACCTGCAAAAAGTGAAAGCTTGACTTCATCTTTGCCAATTTTGATGCCTTTGAGTTATTTTTGTTGTCTGATTGCTGATGCTAACACTTCCAACACTATGTTAAACAGCAGCCATGAGAGTGGACATCCCTGTTGTGTTCCTGATCTCAGGGGGAAAGCTCTCAGTTTTATCCCATTAAGGATTATATTAGCTGTCGATTTTCATAAATGGCTTTGATGATGTTTAAGTATTTTCCTTCTATCCTAACTTTCTTGAGGGTTTGTATTAAGAAAGGATGCTGAATTTTGTCAAAGCTTTTTTCTGCATCACTTGACAGTATCATATGGTTCCTTTCTTTTCTTTCATTAATGTGATGTATCACATTGATTGATTTGTGAATATTGAACCATGCATGGAGCCCAGGAATGAATCCCCGTTGATCATGGTGAATAATTCTTTTTATATGCTCTTGAATTTGTTTTGCTAGTATCTTGGTGAGAATTTTTGCATCCATATTCATCAGGGATATTGGCCTGTAGTTCTCTTTTTTTTACTGGGTCTCTGTCTGGTTTAGGAATCAAAGGAATACTGGCTTCCTAGAATGAGTCTGGAAGTTTTCCTTCCCTTTCTATTTCTTGGAATAGCTTGAGAAGGATAGGTATTATCTCTGCTTTAAACGTCTGGTAAAACTCCCCTGGGAAGCCATCTGGTCGTAGACGCTTAGTTGTTGGGAGATTTTTGATAACCGATTCAATTTCTTCGCTGGTTATGGGTCTGTTCAAGCTTTCTATTTCCTCCTGATTGAGTTTTGGAAGAGTGTGGGTGTTTAGGAATTTGTCCATTTCTTCCAGGTTTTCCAATTTGTTGGTATATAATTTTTCATAGTATTCCCTGATAATTGTTTGTATCTCTGAGGGATTGGTTGTAATAATTCCATTTTCATTCATGATTTTATCTATTTGGGTCATCTCCCTTTTCTTTTTGAGAAGCTTGGCTAGAGGTTTGTCAATTTTGTTTTTTTTTTTTTCAAAAACCAACTCTTGGTTTCGTTGATCTGCTGTACATTTTTTTTTAGATTCTATATTGTTTATTTCTGCTCTGATCTTTATTATTTCTCTTCTTCTGCTGGGTTTAGGCTGCCTTTGCTATTCTGCCTCTATTTCCTTTAGGTGTGCTGTTAGATTTTGTATTTGGGATTTTTCTTGTTTCTTGAGATAGGCCTGGATTGCAATGTATTTTCTTCTCAGAACTGCCTTCGCTGCATCCCAAAGCGTTTGGACTGTTGTATTTTCATTTTCGCTTGTTTCCATATATTTTTTAATTTCTTCTCTAATTGTCTGGTTGACCCATTCATTCTTTAGTAGGGTGTTCTTTAACCTCCATGCTTTTGGAGGTTTTCCAGACTTTTTCCTGTGGTTGATGTCAAGCTTCCATAGCATTGTGGTCTGAAAGTATGCATGGTATAATTTCAATTCTTGTATACTTATGAAGGGCTGTTTTGTGACCCAGTATATGATCTATATTGGATAATGTTCCATGTGCACTCGAGAAGAAAGTACATTCTGTTGCTTTGGGATGCAGAGTTCTAAATATATCTGTCAAGTCCATCTGATCCAATGTATCATTTAGGGCCCTTGTTTCTTTATTGACCGTGTGTCTAGATGATCTATCCATTTCTGTAAGTGGAGTGTTAAAGTCCCCTGCAATTACCACATTCTTATCAATAAGGTTGCTTCTGTTTGTGATTAATTGTTTTATATATTTGGGGGCTCCCGTATTTGGCGCATAGTCATTTATAATTGTTAGCTCTTCCTGATGGATAAACCCTGTAATTATTAGATAATTCCCTTCTTCATCTCTTGTTACTGCCTTTAATTTAAAGTCTAGTTTGTCTGATATAACTAAGGGTACTCCAGCTTTCTTTTGACTTCCAGTAGCATGATAAATAGTTCTCCATCCCCTCACTTTCAATCTGAAGGTGTCCTCAGGTCTAAAATGAGTCTCTTGTAGAGAGCACATAGCTGGGCCTTGTTTTTTTATCCATTCTGATACCCTATGTCTTTTGGTTGGCGCATTTAATCCATTTACATTCAGTGTTATTATTGAAAGATATGGGGTTAGAGTCATGTGATGTCTGTCAGCTTCATGCTTGTAGTGATGTCTCTGGTAATTTGTCGTCCTTGCAACATTTGACTCACAGAACCCCCCTTAGGATCTCTTGTAGAGCTGGGTTAGTGGTGATGAATTATGTCCGTTTTTTCTTTGGGAAAACCTTTATGTCTCCTTCTATTCTGAATGGCAGTCATTCTGGATAAAGGATTCTCGGCTGCATGGTTTTTCTGTTCATCACATTGAAGATTTCCTGCCATTCTTTTCTGGCCTACCAAGTTTCAGTAGATAGGTCTGCCACTACTCTTATGGATCTGCCTTTGTAAGTTAGAGTTTGTTTATCCCTGGATTCTTTCAGAATTTTCTCTTTATCCTTGTATTTTACCAGTTTCACTATGATATATTATGCAGAAGATCGATTGAAGTTGCATCTGAAGTGATTTCTCTGTGCCGCTTGAATTTCAATGTGTTTTTCCTTCCCCAGATAAGGGAAATTCTCAGCTATGATTTGTTCAAGTTCACCTTCAACCCCTTTCTCTCTCTTCTTCTTCTTCTGGAATTCCTATGATACGGATATTGTTCCCTTTGATTTCATCACTTAGTTCTCTAATTTTCCCCTAATACTCCTGGATGTTTTTTTCTTACTTTTTTTCATCTTCCTCTTTTTTCATACTTTTATTGTTCTAATTCCCCTATTCTCTCCTCTCCCTCTTCATTCCGTGCTATGGCCACCTCCATTTTATTTTGCACCTCATTATAGCATTTTTTGCTCCTCAGGACTATTTCTTAGTCTTTTGATCTCTGTAGCAATACATTCTCTGCTGTCCTCTATGCTTTTTTCAAGCCCAGCAATTTTTTATGACTATTATCCTAAATTCTTGTTCCAGTATGTTGCTTAAATCATTTTTGATCAATTCGTTTGCTGTCGCTACTTCCTGGAGTTTCTTTTGAGAATTCTTCTGTTTCGTCATTTTGGGTTGTCCCTGCAGTATTTCCAAACTGCAGGGCACTTCCCCTCTGCTGTCTGGAGTAACTTGTGTTGGTGGTTGGGGCTGGAGTTAAATGTGATGTCTGTCCCCAGCTCACCACTAGGGCCACAGCAGACTGGTGTGTACATTATCTTCCCCTCTCCCAGGGGCAGGACTTACTGTGGAATGGTGTGGCCGCTGTCTGGGCTACTTGCACACTCCCAGGCTTCTGGTGCTGCTTCATTGGGAATTGGCCAATAATTGGCATATTAGCTGGAGTGGATCAGCAAGATGCACTGAAGGGGTGGGCTTAGCTAGCTTAGCTAGCTTTGCCATTGGTGTTTCCCTGTGGGAGGGGCCCTGCAGCACCAGGAGGAGGCAGGCTTGTTCGAGGGATGGATCCACAGAAGCACAGTGTTGGGTGTTTCTGCGGTGCAAGCAAGTTCAGTGAAGGGTACTGGTTCCTTTTGGGATTTTGGCTGTGGGATGGGAGAGGGAAATGGTGCTTGCCAGCACCTTTGTTCCCCTGCTGAGCTGAGCTCTGTCTTTCGGGGCTCAATAACCCTCCATCCAAGCATCCTCTCACCCTCCATGCTCTCTGAGAGCAGAGCTGTTGACTTTTAATATTCCAGATGTTAAGTCCCGCTGGCTCTCAGGACTCACAGAGTCTGGCCCCTCCACTTTTGCAAGCCAGACTTCGGGGGCTTTGCCTTGCCAAGCGGGCTGCCCTCCACTGCCTCAGCTCTCTCCTGTCAGTCCGTGTAGCACACACTGCTTCTCTGCCCTCTCTACCCTCTTCCGTGGGCCTTTTGTCTATGCTTGGCTCTGGTGAGTCCATTCTGCAGTCTTCTGGAAGTTTTCTGGGTTATTTAGGCAGATGTGGGTGGAATCTAAGCGGTCATCAGGCCGAGGTGAGCCCAGTGTCCTCCTACACCACCATCTTCCCAGTTCCTCTGGTTTGCTCATTTTCTTAGTGACATATTTGTATTCCTTTCTCTTATTCCTTGTATATTTATTGATGATATATATGTATATATTAACCATTAGATGTGTATATAACATTTTCTGTATACAACAGGGTATATTAAATTGATGGTTATTTATGTTGAACAGACTATTTTCTCCTTTATTCCCCACATTTTATGTATATACTATTATTTTCATATCCTTCTCTGTGAGTTCCTTGATTGATTTTTATAGAAATATTATTTTTACTGCTTTTGTAATACCTAACTCTATACTGTCACTTTTCATTTCTCCTTTCCACTCAAAGTATCCCTTTTAATATTTCTTGCAGATCCAGTTTACTGGTCATGAACACTTTTAGTTTTTATTTGTCTGGGAAATTATGTATCTCTCCGATTCTGGATGATAGCTTTACTAGATAGAATATTCTAGGTTGCAGATTTTTCACATTCAACACTTTAAATATATCGTGACACTCTTTTCTGATTTACAACATTTGTGTTCAAAAATACTCTGCTAGCCTAATGGGTTTTCCCTTTCAAGTTACTGACATCTTTTGTCTTGCTGCTTTTAAAATTTTTCTATCACTCTATTTTGCCAATTTAATTACAATATGTCTTGGTGTGGGTTTATTGTTGTTGATTTTCTTGGGGTTTCTCTGCTGCCTGGATCTGGATATCTGTCTCCTTCCCCATGTTAAGGAAGTTTTCAGCTATTATTTCTTTAAATACATTTTCTTCCCCCTCTTTTCTCTCTTCTTCAGGTCCTCCTATAATATGAACATTATTACATGTGTTGGAGTCTCTGAGTTCCCAAATTCTATTCTCATTTTTCCTAATCCTTTTCTTTCATGTTTGTTCTGTTTGATTACTTTCATTAGTCTGTCTTCTAGGTCACTAATGTGTTCCCTTGATTCTTCCATCTTGGTGTTCATCACTTCAAGTACATTTCTCATTTCATTTATTGTGTCCTTTATCTTTGAGATGTTATTCCTTATCTCTGTGTAAAGGGTCTCACTCATGTCTTCCACTCTTTTTTTCAAAGGATACTCATAAGTGAGTATCCTTATGATCATTGCTTCAATGTCTCTACCAAGCATGTCACTTATATTAGTTTGCTTAGTTCTCTGTCCCTTTTTCTGTTGTTTTATTTGGGATAAATTTATTTCTCTCATTATTCTGTCTGCCTCTCTGTGTCTGTTTCTCTAGGGTAAGAAAATCAGCTGTGTCCTCTGATCTTGAGAATAGTGACTTTATGAAGAAGAGGTTCTGGAGTGCCTTGCAGTGCTGTGTCCTCTGTTCACCAGAACATGACACTTCAGGAGTGTATCCTATGTATGTTGCTTATGCTCTGCTGTTGTGTCTGAGTCACTTTTCCTTTAAGTACAGTTGTGTGCATTGACACTATTTCTGTCATGTTGTGGTCTGTGCTTGCTCTCTGCAGATTTAGTGGGACCCAAGTAGGCCAGATGTAAGGGGATATGCCCACAGGGACCTTGGGAGCAGCACAGGGGTATTAGTAAAATATGCACTGGGTTACTAGTCCTATGCTGTATCCTTTGAAGTGTTGCAGCTTCTGGGGGTTTCATGCCAGGGCTGCTGGGTGTGAAGCTGGGCATGGCCGGGTCCAATTCACGAGAATGGCTTGGGACACAATACTGGCCACCATGGTGGATGTACTTAGTGCACTGCAGTAACTGTGCACCCAGAAGCTGGTCAGCATGCATACGAGGCTTTACCAAAATTTGCCCTGAAGCTATGACCAAGGCTAACCAACTTGGAGTGGGCTAGTCCTCAGGAGAACCCATGGTCATGGTGCACTGCTAGCAGTTAGGTAGCAAGTGTCTAGGCAACCCCACTTCTAGCAGGTGGTTCTGTGCTGGGGGAAGGGGGAAGAAAATGGCTCCTTTCAGCTGCTTCACTTTCAGAGAAGTCCCCACACATGCTCCAAAATCTGTATTAAAGTATTTTCAGAGAAGTCCCTAACATGCTCCAAAATCCATTTTCCCCTGGCATTGTGTAAACTGCCACTTTTATATTTCCTCTTTAAGCAGGCTGCTGTTTCTTTAAGGATGGTAACCCAGCTATCACTCACCATCTAGGGTCACTCAGTCCTGAGTCAGGTGATTTTTAAACCTCTAGGCTCTACTCCCACTGGTTTTACAAACTCAAGGAATTCAACCCCTCTGGCTTTAAAGCCAAATGTTATGAGGATTAGTCTTCATTACTGAGTTCCTCAGTGTGAAGGCTCATTTCTCTGCCCCCTCCACATACATAGCTCCAGCCCTCCTTCAGGCAGTTTCCCTCTGCCTTTCTGACCTTCCTGACTTTTCACGTGCAGCTTCTCTTTATTTCATTGTGTAGTTTGTTCTGCCAGACTTCAGATCACTCTCCGTTTTGTTGACCTGGATGTGGATATATAGTTAAAAACAAGGGGGTGGGGTGAACTTAGGGTCCTCCTACTCCACCATCTTCCCAAGCTTCCTTCTCCTTTATTTCACATTCATTCATCGCATAACCTAAACTCAAAGAATTTACTATAAAATCTATGTCTGTATAATGGACATTGTCAGTATTTTTAAGTATTTCCCCTAATCAAAATCAGTATTATTGAAAGACAAGAGAGGTGTTAGAAGATGGAGTAAGGGCAGTATCCTTCAGACTGAGAATACACTTTGTGACTAAAAAATGAAGCAAGCCACTCCATATCATTTGCATAATTTTATTCAAGGTTACTTACTGATTGGGGGATAGGGCTAACATATGATCCAGGTGTTACACAGCTTGTTTCTGTCTTCCCACCATTTGGACCTGGGGGATGATACCATAGATTTGCCCCTTAATATCATCTAGCTTGTACATAGGCATTTAAGTTGGCACCCATACTAACAACCCTGCCTCAGTACCAAGTGTCAGAGGTTCAGAAACAGTTATTTACATGTGTGTTGGGCCCTGACCTTAAGCGACCTGGGGGTGCACTCCAAGCTTTCAATGAACTAAAGTCTCACCAGGTGGGAGGTCTTGTGGCAATTGGAAAATGAGTCCCTCCTTCTGCCACATTGGCCTCTGGCCTCCTAACAATATCTGTACCTGAAGCAACTGAGCTTTAGTGGTGTTGTTGATTAGGCATTCATATGCTGATGTCTGTCCTGCTGTGGGTGTGGTATTAGAATTGCCTGTTAGTGGTGGAAACCATCCTGTGAGGGAGCCATCTGGTAACAAAGTCTTTAATGTGTTTTCTTCTTATTATTATTATTATTAGTCCATTCATCTTTTAACTTAGGCCCACAGCAGGAGGACTGTATGGCAGGTGGAATGTCCATAATACATCCTGGGTCTCTGCTTATTTTTGGACCTCATGGCTAGTAAAATGTGTTCTTTGATCACTATCTGAGTCAGTGTTCCGTATATGCTCTCTAGTTTTGTTATTCTGTTTGTAGTTGTACCCTGCTTGGCTATTTTATAGGCAAACACTTCTACAAGTCCTGAAGAAGTGTCTCCACAGGTCAGCATATATCTGTGCCCTTCCAATACCAGCAAAGGGGCTATGTAATCAATTTGCCTGCAAGAAACAGGGTGTGTAGTCCACTCAATTTATTCTGAGGTATGTTGCAATGGCCATTGCCTGAGGTAGCACTGGGTTGGGGGAGACAGTCCTTGTCAGCAGCGTGTAGATCAGAATATTTTAAAGGCAAATGTAGCCTTTTTACTTGTAAAATATTTCCAAGTAGCTTTTGGACCTGGTGGACTCATTCTGCCACATCAGATGTGGTCAGTTTTCCTCTGGCAGAAGGACTTGTGCCTGGACTAAAGCATCTGCCTCATGATTGCCTGGCAGTGTGGATGGAGAGTGAATAGACACATGTCATACTTGGATGGGTGCATCGAGTTTAGTTAGTGCATACTTCCCAAATATCTTTCTGTTGTTCTACTCCCCACAGGGGTCTATTTAATACAGACCAGCCTTCTTTGTGACATTGTGCATCCATATTGTTAACCCTTTGCATACTGTCCAGCTGTCAGGGGACAATTTGATGTGCATGGCTTGATGCATCAAAACAATCCATACTACTCTCAATTCTGCCCACTACTTTTAGTTTCTTCTTCAAACTAAAGTACATCAGAATCCAGTGGTATAGCAGAGGAACATCAAATAGGAAAGTTTCCCTGGCAGCTGTCATCAGTGTACCATGTCTCCACTGAAGGCAAGATTAATCTTTCCTTTACTAGAGGGAGGAAAGACAATGTCAGCAACTTCTAGATGTTGGGCTGGGGAGACATAAGTGACCAGCCCTAGTAACCAGTGCAGTTCATGGATAGTGGGCAGGTATTATAAGTGCTTTTCTGCTGTAGGTAAGCATACCATTTCTTTAAGGTGTTTACCTGGGCACAGGCACTCTTAGGTTTATTCAACATATCCTTAATCAAATCTCCTACTGGCAGAGAAGTTTGTATCATCATGGACAGGTTAGCTGTCAGATCTTTCATTTGTTGCAGTGCAAGATATACAGCTAATCATTGTTTCTCAGTGGTACTATATTCATCTTCTGTGTCTTTCCATAACTGAAACCAGAATCCTAACAGGATTTGTTTCCCATTTTGTCATTATCACAACCCCAGCCAAACCCTTCTGGATATGAACTTACATCTAATTCACAACTCTTATCCGGCATTAATACCCCCAGGGCCTGTACTTTTTATTTTTACTAGCATCATTGCCTTTAAGAAAGCCTCTTGTTAGTAACCACCCCAATCCTTTTGGCTTCCTTTATTAACCAAGGCATAAAATGATCTTAATATCTGTACTAGATGGGGAGTAAAAAGTCTCCAGTAACCCAATAAATCAGCAAAAGCCTGTAAATGCTTTATAATTTTAGGGATAGGGTAGGCTTGTATTTTATCAATAACTGTCTCTGGTAGTACTTTTATCTTACCCAACCATATGATACCGAGGGACTTTACTGTTTGACCTGGGCCTTGGATCTTTCCCGTATTTACCTCCCATCCTTGTGACTTTAAGGATGCCTGCAATGACATGGCTGCTTGACACAGGAGGATGAATTATCACAAGTTAACATAACATCATCTATATAATAATAAAGCACCATCTCATCTGGCAACACCCATTTTTTCCAAATCTCTGGCTACCATCCTGTGACAAATTGTGGGACCAAGGAAATGACCTTGGGGCAATGCCTGGAAGTTCCATTGTCTCCATTTCGTGTGAAGGAGAATTGGTTTTGGGATTCAGGTCTTAATGAAATGCTGTAAAAGGCATTAGATAGGTCTAGTACATAACGATATGTCTTAATGGATGCCATGATTTTTTTTTTCTAACAATAGGGCCATGTTAGGCACCATGACATGCATGGGTAGATAACTTATATTAAGGTCCTTATACTCTACTGTCATTTACCAGGATTCATTGGATTTCTTTATAGGCCAAATTGGACTATTAAGTGGATTTTTTAGCAGGCCTTATTCCCATCTTTCTTAATTATCTAGTGGTAGCACTAATCTTGTTATGCCCCCTAGGTAGCTTATATTGTTTTATATTTATTACTCTCTTGGGAACCGACAGCTGTATAGATTTTGCATCATCCATGATGATTGGTTTCTCTACTGGGATATTAAATCTGAATTTGCCTGCCATTGTGGTTAGAGCCAGGTCCTGTAAAATACTTACACCGAAAAATATACTCAAGAATGGGGAAAATATGCCCTAGAAAAATCCATAGGTAGAGACTAGTTTGTCTGACCTGCATAATTTCCCCCCATAACCATCAATGCCTTTTATTTCTCCCCAAAATTTCAAGGGTTTCCATAGATAAGTGTGCATTCAGCTCCAGTGTCTAGAGCTAGTACAGTCTGTTAGTGTGAGATCAATGAATGGTTAATTCAACATGAGACCTCCAGTGGTTCCCTATTGCATGCACTAGAGTTCAACATTGGCCTAACCCCTAGTGTCTAGGGGTAAGGTGTATCCACCTCTGAAATTTCTCCATTAACAGAGAAGTACTTAGTGACATAATTGGCTTTTTTGAGCCTTCCTTCAAGGGAGTAAACTGCTTTCCCTTAGGCAATACCTTCCACAGGCTTAGCAAGACCAAATTAGATTGGTAATATTTTCTTTCGCAGGACCAGATAATATTAGACCTTACCAAAATTGTTTACAAAAGACCTTTTAGGGGCCCTTTTTCCCACCATTTTATCATCAGTAGGATCCTTTGCTTTTCCTTGTTTCTCAACCCATATTTCTCTTATGAAAGATTCTTTAGGTTTCACTTAAGTCAGCTACCATGGGGCCACTGTGCAATGGAATTATTAACCATAGGGGTAAGGACAGATGCTAAAGTCCTGTACCTTGCCCTTGGGGATGACTGTGCAATACAGTCTTTCATACCAGTGGAAAATAACTTGGGTCTCTAAAATGCTGGGCGTAAATGACATGTTTCATTCCTGGTTCACATATGATTTCTGGTAGTTCTTCCATACAGACCTAGTGTAATGGAGGGGAAGGAACACTGCTTGTGTTAAGCCAAGTTATCTTAATTATAGCATTTATCCAATAAATAAAATTAGCTAAGAACTCTTGGTTCTCACTCATGCCTGTGACACATAGTCTTTGTCACAAGGCAGGTTGCAGAGTATCGGAGATCATTTTTAGCACCTGAAACCCATTTAACATAATACCTTGTTCCCCTAAATCCAACAGTCATAACACCCAAGCTATCACCCTTTCTCAGCCCTTTTGCTTAAAGTGGCTAATTAGCTCCTCTAATTCAATGGTGGAATATTCCCTCATAGTTGTTTTCTGACTAGTGGGGATTTCTGTTTGGTCATCCCCAGGCTCACAAGTGGTCTGGGTCTTTGAATCAAAAGGAATCACTTCCCTCCTCTATGACAAATTCCTCCTCAATAGAGGAGTCATTATCCTAGGTATTCCATGCTTTAGGATCCCAATTCTTTTGAAATATAATAGTTCTCACCTTAGTGCATGGTAGTCTGCACTCATGCATCTTTACCATCTTACATTCTATAATTTCTAAGTGTTCCTCCTGCTGTTGGATTCTCTTGGGCATAATGTTCATAGTAGAGGAATATGTGGCTTGTACATCATTTTCCAAAGCCAACACCTTTTAGTCTGTTCCAATTCTCCCCTTATGTGTAATTACCTTTCTATGGTGTCTCCTAATGCACAGATCAATGGCCAAGTTACCACAACAATAGCTTTTCCCTTCTCCCTTACCCCACAATTTCAGATAGGATATATAACAATCCCTGGAGTATTTTCAGGGCATCCCTGTACTCTCACACTGGTCCAAAATGCTAAACAAAACAAAACAAAACAAAACAAAAAAACACCAGCCAAGTCTCCCCACCTGTGGAGGTGGTTGGCCAGCCTGGGATTTCTCCATGGGCAATGGGCTTTCGCCCATGGACAACCTGCTTTGCCCTGACACAACTCCTTTGTTAATGCTTGTTTTATTTTTGATCTCCTGCTTAGCTTGCCAATTGTTAGAAAGGTGGAAGACAAACAGTAAAAGTATCCTCCAGACTAAGAAGGCACTTTGAGACTGAAAAACGAAGCAAGCTACTCCACATCATTTACACAGAGTTTTATTCAGGGTAATTTACTAACGACAGTGAGGGGATCGGGTAGATGGACAATTTAGGTGCTACACAACTATTTCCCACTCCCCATGTAAACCTCAATTCTCAGCTTTTATAGAGTGGGTAACATTTGGGGGAGGTCAGAGGGTAGTTACCTAAATTGATACCACTTGTGTTCCAGTTCTCTCTACTAGTGGCACCATCTGTGTATCACTGTAGGGAAGATCATAACAAGCCTTCCCACATTCCAGTCAGGGCATACATTAAACTCCAAAGGGCTTGGAACAGTAGCCCTGAAGGAGAGTCATTATGTGTACATTAAAACAGATTGAGGGCCAAAGAGGGAGTAGTTCTTGCAGCACTCCTGCAAAAACACTGGTTTCTTCTTAAAGGTGTAATATAAAGCAGGTTGCAAGGAAAGGATATGTATATTACTACCAATCACCAAGTTTGGTTTTCGTGCTAGTTTCAGCATTAATAAGCCTGAAACTTTTATTGTGAATGAGGCCATTAGTTCTTCCTTTTCACTGATTAGTTTATTCTACCTACTGTATGACAAAACAATTCATACTAGCAGTAATTGAAACTATTAAATAGAATTCAGTACTGAATGTGAACTTCCAGTGTACTGAATGTCAAACTTATTTTTTTTCTTATCAGTGGCTTTTACTCTCCCATGTCTACATGAAAAGTTCTTGCTTACCAGCATTGCTTAGCATCAGTTCACATGTAAATACAGTAGGTGAATATACAGAATATGTTTAAAGTGACACAAAACTGGGCAACCTATAGCAATGTTTAAGTTGTTATGAATTTCACAGGATGAAAATTGTTATGTCTTTGCTTTCTGTGTGAACTAGGTAAAGGAGAACTTCATTTGGCCCTAAATTCTTCTTCAAGCATCTCTCTACTTTTCACCTTTGGTTCTTTACCTTCAAGAAGCAATTATATCCTCCTACATGGATCAAAACATGTGCCTTTACTCATATCTGATGTATCCTGACATTCCTCTGCTTAAAACCTATTGTCTTAAAGACAAATTCCTTAAAATGGTATGCAAGTTCCTTTATGGGTAGATCCTGTCTACTCCTCCAGCCTCACCTATCCTCATTCCCCACCTCACACTCTATATTTCAATCACACCAAATTCCTTGTAGTTCCTCTAATGCAGCATGTTTTTTTTCATGCCATCTCTGTCTTTGCCTGGAATGCCCTTGTCTCTCAAGCTTGTTGCCTCTGTTGACCTAGATTTTATCAATGAAGTATGTTGGGGTGAAGAAAAAATGAGATAATATGTTAGGTACCAGGTGCAGTACTTGCCCTTCTTTTATTCACTCATTTGTTCATTCAAAAAAAAGCTATTGAACTTCTACCACATGCACAGTAATGTGCTAGATGCTTAGGCTACAGAAATAAATGCAGTCTGGACTCTGCCTTCACAGATGTCAAAGACTTTGGGGAAAAAACCTTGAAGCACAACTATGGGGAGAGAAGAGGGCACATCATGGAAGGTAGGAGGTGCAGAGACATTATTTGGGGGAGAAAAGTACCACAGGTACTGCAGAAGAGAGGGTCTGTGATCCTGAAGAGAGGTGAGAAAGAGAGAGCAGCACACAGAGTATTGCAGAAGGAAAACACTTCAGTAAAGCCATTGACCAGGAAAACAAGAGGGGATGATTATCATGAGTTTTTACAACCAGTGGAGGACAAACACTGGAGTTTTAGAGGTCTGCAGCATGGCCAGTATGGAGCCTGATGGGCAAGGCAGTGCTCCTTTGGAGGAGGGCACATAGCCCAGTAGTGGGTGCAATCTAAGGATCCCCCAGAATGCAATGGGAGAGATGGCTCCCCCTTCTTGGAGCACATATGTGAGAAGTGGCACTGCTTCTCTGGGGACAAAAGAGCCATTGGGTGATATGCTTCCCTGGCTATCAGTGTAGGTGCAGAGACACTTGCTGAGAGAAGCTAATCTGGACACTGGCATTTTTCTGTGGCTTACTCCAAACTCCAAGCTCCTGCAGTTTAGTGCAACTGCCCTTTTAGGACAAACCTGCATCAGCCCCAGTGGAGTGAGATCTTTCCCCAGTGGGTGGGGTCTGCACCACGATAGTTACCTAAAGTTTGGAGTTTTAAAACTCAGCAGGCTTGCCTGGGATAAAAAACAGATGTACTAGGACATCTGTGTAGCTCAGTTGGTTCAGCATCCGACTCTTGATTTTGGCTCAGGACATGATCTCATGGTTCTTGAGATCGAGCTCCACATTGGGCTATGTGCTGACAGCATGGAGTCTGATTGGGATTTTCTCTCTCCCTCTCTCTCATCCCCTCCACACCTCTCAAAATAAATAAACTTAAAAAAAAAAGATGTGGGGCGCCTGGGTGGCTCAGTCAGTTGAGCATCTGACTTTGGCTCAGGTCATGATCTCGCATTTGTGGGTTTGAGCCCCATGCCGGTCTCTGTGCTGACAGCTCAGAGCCTAGAGCCTGCTTCAGATTCTGTGCCTCCCTCTCTTTCAGACCCTCCCCTGTTCATACGCTCTCTGTCTGTCTCTCTGTCTCAAAAAATAAATAAAACATTAAAAAATTTAAAAAAAAAAAACAAGAAAGAAACAGATGTACTATGCTGCCAGGTGGGCAGACTGCCTGGACACAGACAGGGTGAAAGCAAGGATCTGAGGAACACCTGAAACACATGAGAGCAGATTATTCACTCTCCTGTAGGGGTGTCCTGGACAACATCGAGCATGAAGTCCCCTCTCCAGGGACTAAGGAGAGGGCTGGTGCCATTTTCCTCCCCCAGCCCTCAGCAAAAAATAACTTCAATAAGAAACACAAGGCCAACCGTGCCAGCCTAAAACACACCAAGCCCCACGACCCTGTGCTCATAAGGTGCTTCTTTACTATGGCAAATGTGCCTGAGAACCAGAGCAACAGTCCACTATCCCAAAAGAGAAGCACACACACACACCATATGTATGACCATAAAGTGTGACAGAGCTTAGCTCTAGTGGAAATAGCCTCAGGAATCCTTTAACAAGCAGACCAGAACACACCCAGTTAAAATTCACTACACTCTGGCCAAGATCTAAATACTCCACACTATAAGCAAGGAAAGACTCTGCAGGGGACTGAACTGAGGCAAAGAGCAGCCAAATCAGAGCAGTAGAGTGCGCCCAGAAAATATCAGAAACACTTCCTGAAGCTCCAGGCCCTGGGCAGTATATGACCTCTTCTTAATAAAGTCATTACTCTCTGGAGCACAAAATGTAACAGGTTTTCCTAACACAGAGAGGAAGACAGAAACCTGTACATAATGACAAGAAGGAAGAATTTATCTTAAAAGAAAGAACAAATAAAGGTCAGGTATAAGTAATATGCCTGTTACAGAATTTGAAACAACAATCATAAGGATACTAGCTGGACTTCAGAAAAGCAGAAAAGACACCAGGGAGTCCCTTACCACAGAGATAAAAACCCTAAAAATTAGATCAAAATAAAAAATGTAACCAAGATGCAAAAATAACTAGATATAATGATCACAAGGTTGGAAGAAGCAAAGGAATGAATAATTGATATTGAAGAAGGAATTATGGAAAATAACGAAGCTTAAAAGAAGAGGAAAAGAGGGAAGATGGCGGCGTAGGAGGACGCTGGGCTCACCACATCCTGCTGATCACTTAGATTCCACCCACACCTGCCTAAATAACCCAGAAAACTGCCAGAAGACTAGTAGAATGGATTCTCCAGAGCCAAGCTTGGATGAGAGGCCCACAGAAGAGGGGCCCCTCATGAAGCATATCTCCATAGGAAAAGCGAGCTGAGCCTGCCCCTTCCGCCCCTGTGCACCTTGCCAATCCACCCTAGCTAATACGCCAGATCCCCAGCTACAAAAGCCTGGCAGTGTGCATGTAGCCCAGATGGGCCATGTCACCCCACAGTGAACCCCGCTCCTAGTAGAGGGGAAGATAAGGTACACACCAGGCTGACTGTGGCCCCAGTGGTGGGTTGGGGGCAGACATCAGGTCTGACTGCAGCCCCGCCCACCAACGCGAGTTATTCAAGACAGCACAAGGGAAGTGCCCTGAAGTTCCACACCACTCCAGGGACTATCCAAAATGACAAAACAGAAGAATTCTCCTCAAAAGAATCTCCAGGAAATAGCGACAGCTAACGAACTGATCAAAAACAATTTAAACAACATAACAGAAAGTGAATAAGAGTCATAAAATTAATTGCTGGGTTTGAAAACGGTAAAAAGGACAGCAGAGAATCTATTGCTACAGAGATCAAGGGACTAAGGAACAGCCAGGAGGAGCTAAAAAATGACATTAATGAGATGCAAAATAAAATGGAGATGACCACAGCTCGAATTGAAGAGACAGAGGAGAGAATAGGTGAACTAGAAGATAAAATTATGGAAAAAGAAGAAGCTGAGAAAAAGAGATAAAAAAATTCAGGAGTATGAGGGGAAAATTAGAGAACTAAGTGATGCACTAAAGAGAAATAATCTATGCATAATTGGTATCCCAGAGGAGGAAGAGAGAGGGAAAGGTGTGGAAGGTGTACTTGAAGAAATCATACCTGAGAACTTCCCTGATCTGGGGAAGGAAAAAAGGCATTGAATTCCAAGAGGCACAGAGAACTCCTTTCAGACGTAACTTGAATCGATCTTCTGCATGACAAATCATAGTAAAACTGGCAAAATACAAGGATAAAGAGAAAATTCTGGAAGCAGCTATGGATAAACATGCTCTAACATATAAAGGGAGACCGAGAGGACTCCTGACGGATCTCTCTACTGAAACTTGGCAGGCCAGAAATGAATGGCAAGAAATCTTCAATGTGATGAACAGAAAAAATATGCAGCCAAGAATCCTTTATCCAGCAAATCTGTCATTTAGACTAGAAGGAGTGAAAAAGGTCTTCCCAAACAAACAAAAACTGAAGGAATTCATGACTGCTCAACCAGCCCTACAAGAGATCCTAAGGGGGATCCTGTGAGACAAACTACCAGAGACATCGCTACAAGCATGAAACTTACAGACATCACAATGACTCTAAACCCATATCTTTCTATAATAACACTGAACGTAAATTGACTAAATGCACCAACCAAAAGACATAGGGTATCAGAATGGATAAAAAAACCAAGACCCATCTATTTGCTGTCTACAAGAGACTCATTTTAGACCTGAGGAAACCTTAAGATTGAAAGTGAGGGGATGGAGAACTATTTATCAGGCTACTGGAAGTCAAAAGAAAGCTGGAGTAGCCATACTTATATCAGATAAACTAGACTTTAAATTAAAGGCTATAACAAGAGATGAAGAAGGGCATTATATAATAATTACAGGGTCTATCCATCAGGAAGAGCTAACAATTATAAATATGTATGCACCGAATACAGACACCCCCAAATATATAAAACAATTACTCACAAACATAAGCAACCTTATTGATAAGAATGTGGTAATTGCAGGGGAAATTATTACCCCACTACAACAATGGATAGATCATCTAGACACAGGATCAATAAAGAAACAAGGGCCCTGAATGATACATTGGTTCAGATGGATTTGACAGATATATTTAGAACTCTGCATCCCAAAGCAACAGAATACGCTTTCTTCTGGAGTGCACATGGAATATTTTCCAAGATAAATTACATACTGGGTCACAAAACAGCCCTTCATAAGTATACAAGAATTGAGATCATACCATGTATAATTTCAGACCACAATGCTATGAAGCTTGAAATGAACTAGAGGAAAAAGTCTGGAAAACCTCCAAAAGCATGGAGGTTAAAGAACACCCTACTGAAGAATGAGTGGGTCAACCAGGCAATTAGAGAAGAAATTAAAAAATATATGGAAACAAACGAAAATGAAAAGACAACAATCCAAACGCTTTGGGATGCAGCGAAGGCAGTCCTGAGAGGAAAATACATTGCAATCCAGGCCTATCTCAAGAAAAAGAAATCCCAAACACAAAATCTAACAGTACATCTAAAGAAAATAGAAGCAGAACATCAAAGACACCCTAAACCCAGTAGCTGAAGAGAAATAAAAAAGATCAGAGCAGAAATAAACAATATAGAATCTAAAAAAATCTATAGACACATCAATGAAACCAAGAGTTGGTTTTTTGAAAAAATAAACAAAATTGATAAACCTCTAACCAGGCTTCTCAAAAAGAAAAGGGACATGATCGAAATAGATAAAATCATGAATGAAAATGTAATTATTACAACCAATCCCTCAGAAATACAAGCAATTATCAGGGAATACTATGAAAAATTATATGCCAACAAACTTGACAACCTGGAGGAAATCGACAAATTCATAAACACCCACACACTTCCAAAACTCAATCAGGAGGAAATAGAAAGCTTTAACAGACCCATAAGCAGTGAAGAAATTGAATCAGTTACCAAAAATCTCCCAACAAATAAGATTCCAGGGCCAGATGGCTTCCCAGGGGAGTTCTACCAGACATTTAAAGCAGAGATAATACCTATCCTTCTCAAGCTATTCCAAAAAAAAATAGAAAGGGAAGGAAAACTTCCAGACTCATTCTATGAAGCCAGTATTATTTTGACTCCTAAACTAGACAGAGACCAAGTAAAAAAAGAAAACTACAGGCCAATATCCCTGATGAATATGGATGCAAAAATTCTCAATAAGATACTAGCAAATCGAATTCAACAGCATATAAAAACAATTATTCACCATGATCAACGGGGATTCATTCCTGGGATGCAGGGCTGGTTCAACATTTACAAATCAATCAACGTGATACATAGCATTAATAAAAGAAAAGATAAGAACCATATGATCCTGTCAATCAATGCAGAAAAGCATTTGACAAAATTCAGCACCCTTTCTTAATAAAAACCCTTGAGAAAGTCAGGATAGAAGGAACATACTTAAAGATCATCAAAGCCATTTATGAAAAGCCCACAGCTAATATCATCCTCAATGGGGAAAAACTAAGAGCTTTCTCCCTGAGATCAGGAACACGACCGGGATGCCCACTCTCACCGCTGTTGTTTAACATAGTGTTGGAAGTTCTAGCATCAGCAATCAGAGAACAAAAGGACATCAAAGGCATCCAAATTGGCAAAGATGAAGTCAAGCTTTCGCTTTTTGCAGATGACATGATATTATACATGGAAAATCCGATAGACTCCACCAAAAGTCTGCTAGAACTGATACATGAATTCAGCAAAGTTGCAGGATACAAAATCAATGTACAGAAATCAGTTGCATTCTTATACACTAACAATGAAGCAACAGAAAGACAAGTAAAGAAACTGATCCCATTCGCAACTGCTCCAAGAAGTATAAAATACCTAGGAATAAATCTAACCAAAGATGTAAAAGATCTGTATGCTGAAAACTATAGAAAGCTTATGAAGGAAATTGAAGAAGAGATAAAGAAATGGAAAGACATTCCCTGCTCATGGATTGGAAGAATAAATATTGTCAAAATGTCAATACTACCCAAAGCTATCTACACATTCAATGCAATCCCAATCAAAATTGCACCAGCATTCTTCTCGAAGCTAGAACAAGCAATCCTAAAATTTATATGGAACCACAAAAGACCCCAAATACCCAAAGTAATTTTGAAGAAGGAGACCAAAGCAGGAGCCATCACAATCCCAGACTTTAACCTCTACTACAAAGCTGTAATCATCAAGACATCATGGTATTGGCACAAACACAGACACATAGACCAATGGAATAGAATAGAAACCCCAGAACTAGACCCACAAAAGTATGGCCAACTAATCTTTGACAAAGCAGGAAAGAATATCCAATGGAAAAAAGACAGTCTCTTTAACAAATGGTGCTGGGAGAACTGGACAGCAACATGCAGAAAGTTGAAACTAGGCCACTTGCTCACACCATTCACAAAAATAAACTCAAAATGGATAAAGGACCTGAATGTAAGACAGTAAACCATCAAAACCCTAGAAGGGAAAGCAGGAAAAAACCTCTCTGACCTCAGCCATAGCAATTTCTTACTTAACTATACCCACAGTTAAGGGAATTAAAAACAAAAATGAACTATTTTGACCTCATGGAGATAAAAGGCTTCTGCACAGCAAAGGAAACAACCAACAAAACTAAAAGGCAACCAACGGAATGGGAAAAGATATTTGCAAATGACATATCGGACAAAGGGCTAGTCTCCAAAATCTATAAAGAGCTCACCAAACTCCACACCCGAAAAACAAATAATCCAGTGAAGAAATGGGCAGAACTGTTGGTGGGAATGCAAATTGGTGCAGCCGCTCTGGAAAGCAATGTGGAGGTTCCTCAGAAAATTAAAAATAGACCTATCCTATGACCCAGCAATAGCACTGCTAGGAATTTACACAAGGGATACAGGAGTACTGATGCATAGGGGCACTTGTACCCCAATGTTGATAGCAGCTCTCTCAACAATAGCCAAATTATGGAAAGAGCCTAAATGTCCATCAACTGATGAATGGATAAAGAAATTGTGGTTTATATACACAATGGAGTACTACGTGGCAGTGAGAAAAAATGAAATATGGTCTTTTGTAGCAACGTGGATGGAACTGGAGAGTGTGATGCTAAGTAAAATAAGCCATACAGAGAAAGACAGATACCATATGGTTTCACTCTTATGTGGATCCTGAGAAACTTAACAGAAATCCATGGGGGAGGGGAAGGAAAAAAAAAAGAGGTTAGAGTGGGAGAGAGCCAAAGCATAAGAGACTGTTAAAAACTGAGAACAAACTGAGGGTTGATGGGGGGTGAGAGGGAGGGGAGGGTGAGTGATGGGTATTGAGGAGGGCACCTTTTGGGATGAGCACTGGGTATTGTATGGAAACCAATTTGACAATATATTTCATAATTTAAAAAAAATTAAAAAAATAAACACTCAAAAAAAAAAAAGAAATGGGCAGAAAACATGAATAGACACTTCTCTAAAGAAGACATCCGGATGGCCAACAGGCACATGAAAAAATGCTCAGCGTCGCTCCTCCTCAGGGTAATACAAATCAAAACCACACTGAGATATCACCTCAAGCAAGTCAGAGTGGCTAAAATGAATAAGTCAGGAGGCTATAGATGCTAGCAAGGATGTGGAGAAACGGGGACCCTCTTGCATTCTTGGTGGGAATGCAAACTGGTGCAGCCGCTCTGGAAAGCAGTGTGGAGGTTCCTCAAAAAATTAAAAATAGACCTACCTTATGACCCAGCAATAGCACTGCTAGGAATTTACCCAAGGGATACAGGAGTACTGATGCATAGGAGCACTTGTACCCCATTGTTTATAGCAGCACATTCAACAATAGCCAAATTATGGAAAGAGCCTAAATGTCCATCAACTGATGAATGGATAAAGAAACTGTGGTTTACATACACAATGGAGTACTATGTGTCAATGAGAAAGAATGAAATATGGCCCTTTGTAGCAACGTGGATGGAACTGGAGAGTGTTATGCTAAGTGAACTAAGCAATACAGAGAAAGGCAGATACCATATGTGTTCACTCTTATGTAAATCCTGAGAAACTTAACAGAAACCCAAGGGGGAGGGGAAGGAAAGAAAAGAGGTTAGGGTGTGAGACAGCCAAAGCATAAGTGACTTTTGAAAACTGAGAACAAACTGAGGGTTGATGGAGGGGAGTGGGAGGGAGGGGAGGGTGGGTGATGGATATTGAAGAGGGCATTTTTTGGGATGAGCACTGGGTGTTGTATGGAAACCAATTTGACTATAAATTTCATAAAAATAATAAAAAAATAAAAGAAGAGGAAAAGAAAAATATCTGATCACAAAAGTAGATGTAGAAAACTCAGCAACTATATTAAACATAATAACATTTGTATAATAGGAGTCCCAGAAGAAGAAAATAGGAAAAAACTGGCAGAAGGTTTATTTGAGCAAATTATAGCTGAAACTTCCCTAATCTGGGAAAGGAAACATTTATTCAAATATGGGAGGCACAGAGAACTCCCATCAAAATCTAACAAAGGAGGCCAACACCAAGACTTATAGTTAAATTTTAAAAATATACAGATAAGGAAAAAATCCTAAAAGCAACAAAAGAAAAGAAGTACCCATTGGGGTGCCTGGGTGGCTCAGTCGTTTGAGCATCTGACTTCGGCTCAAGTCATGATCTTGCTTTGGTGGGTTTGAGCCCTGCATCAGGCCTTGTGCTGATGGCTCAGAGCCTGGAGCCTGCTTTGGATTCTGTGTCTCCCTCTCTCTCTCTGCCCTTCCCCTGCTGGTGCTCTGTCCCTCTCTGTCTCTTAAAAAATAAAATAAAACGTTAAAATAATAATAAAAAAGAAGTCCCCAATTCACAAAGGAAGACAAAAAAGGTTAGTAGTAGACCTCTCCATAGTAACTTGGCAGGTCAGAAAGTAGTGGCATTATATATTCAACGTGCTAAATGAGAAGACTATGCAGCCAATAATACTCTATACAGCAAGGTTGTCATTCAGTATAGGAGGATAGATAATTTTCTATACAAACAGAAACTAAAAAAGTACATGACCATTGAACCTTCCTGCAAGAAATATTAAAGGGAAATCTTGGGGCACCTGTGTAACTCAGTTGTTTAAGTGTCTGACTCTTGGTTCACCTCAGGTCGTGATCTCAAAGTTCATGGGATCAATCCCTGAATCCGGATCTGTGCTGGATGTGGAGCCTGGTTGGGATTATCTCTCTTCTTCTCTCTCTGCCCCTTACCTGCACTCTCCCTCTCTCCCTCTCTCTCAAAATAAGTAAGTAAACAAATATTTTTTGAATTAAATTAAAATCTTTCAGTGGGAAAGTAAGATGAAAAGAGACTAGAAACTCAGAGAAAATGTACAGAAACAACGATTTAACAAGTAACACAATGGCACTAAATTAATATCTATCAATAGTCACTCTTAATATAAATGGAATAAATGCTCCAATTGTAAGACATGGTATCAGAATGGATTAAAAAAAGAAGAAGATTAGTCTATATTCTGCCTAAGAAGACTCATTTTATACCTAAAGACAAGTGCAGATTGAACTTGAAGGGATGGAGAACAATTTCTCATTCTAATGGACGTCAAAAGAAACCCAGAGTAACCATACTTATATCAGATAAGTTAGCTTTTATTCAAGTGCATATGGGACATTCTCCAAGATAGATAACATACTGGGTCACAAATGAGGCTTAAACAAGTACAAAAAGATTGAGATCCTACCATGCAAATTTTTCCATCACAACACTATGAAACTTGAAGTCAACCACAATAAAAAACTTGGAAAGACCAAAAATACATGGAGATTAAAGAACATCCTACTAAATAATCAATGGGTAAACCAGAAAATTAATGAAGAAATTAAAAAAAAAACACAGAGACAAATGAAAATGAAAACACAATGGTCCAAATCCTCTGAGAGGCAGCAAAAGCAGTCATAAGAGGGAATTACATAACAATACAGGCCTACCTCCAGAAGCAAGAAAAATCTCAAATACACAACTTAACCTTACACCTACAGGAGCTAGAATAAGAACAACAAATGAAGCCTAATCCCAGAAGAAAAATGAAAATAATAAAGATTAGAGCAGAAATAAGTGATAAAGAAAAAAACCCAGAAGAAGAAATCAATTAAGCTAGAGCTTTTTTTTTTTGAAAAAGTTAATAAAATTGATAATCTCCCTGGCTATAGTTATCAAGAAGAAAAGAAAAATGACCTAAATAAACAAAATAATGAATGAGACAGGAAAGATTACAATCAACACCACAGAAATGCAATTATAAGAGAATATAAAGTCTGTATGACAAAAAACTGGTCAATCTCGAAATAATGGATAAATTCATAGAAACACATAAACTACCAAAACTGAAACAGGAAGAATTTTAAAAACTTGGCCAGACTAATAGCCAGCAAAGAAGTTGAATCAATAATCAAAAATCTCCCAACAAACAAGAGTTCTGGGCCAGATGGTTTACCAGGGGAATTCTAGCAGACATTTAAAGAAGAGTTAATACCTATTCTTCTCAAACTATTCCAAAAAAATAGAAATAGAAGGAAAAGTTACAAACCCATTCTAGGAGGCTAGCATTACCTTTATTTCAAAACCAAAGACCCCACTAAAATAGAAAATTATAGGCCAATATCCCTGATGAACCTGGATGCAAAAATTCTCAACAAAATACCAGCAAATTGAATCCCAACAATACATTAAAAGAATCACTCACCATAATCAAGTGGGTGCAAGAGTGTTTCAATATTTGCAAATCAATGAACATGACACACCACATTAATAAAGGAAAAGATAAGAACCATATGATCCCCTCAATAGATGCAGGAAAAGCATTTAACAAAGTACAGCATCCATTCTTCATAAAAAAAAAAAAAACTTAAGCAAAGTAAAGGTAGAAGAAACATACTTCAACATCATAAAGGCCATTTAGGAAGAACCTCAGCTAATATTTTCCTCAATGAGGAAAAACAGAGCTTTTCCACTATGGTCGGGAACAAGACAGGGATCTCAACTCTCACCATTGTTATTTAACATAGTAATGAAGTCTAGAGCTTTAGCAATTAGACATTTTAAAAATGTGGAAACCAAATCAGCAAGGAAGAAGGCAAACTTTCACTATTCATAGATAATCTAATACTTTATGTAAAAGAAACTCAAAGAATCCACCAACAATTTGCTAGAATTGAGACACAAATTCAGGAAAGTCACAGGATACAAAATCAATGTACAGAAATTCATTGCATTTCTATAAACCAATAACGAACCAGCAGAAAGAGAAATCAAAGAATCAATCCCATTTACAATTGCACCAAAATCCATAAGATAGCTAGGAATAAACCTAACCAAAGAGTAAAATATCTGTACTCTGAAAACTATAGAATACTTATGAAAGAAATTGAAGAAGACACAAAGAAATGGAAAAATATTTCATGTCCATAGATCTTAAGAACAAATATTGTTAAAATGTCTATACTACCCAAAGAAACCTACACATTTAATGCTATCTCTATCAGAATACCACCAGCATTTTTTTCAACAGAGCAAAAGCAATCAATTCTAAAATTTGCATGGTACCACAAAAGATACCAAATAGCCAAAGAAACCTTGAAAAAGAAAAGCAAAGCCAGAGTCATCGCAATTCCAGATTTCAAGTGATAATAAAAAGCTATAGTCATCAAGACAGTGTGGTAGTGGCACAAAAATAGACACTTAGATCAATGGAACAGAATAGAAAACCTAGAAATGGAACCATAGGTGTATGGTCAACTCATCTTCGACAAAGCACGAAAGAATATCTAATTGGAAAAAGACATTGTCTTCAACAAATGGTGTTGGGAAAATTGGACAGAAACATGCATGAGAATGAAACTGGAACACTTTCATATACAAAGCAAATTAAAACTGGATGAAAGACCTAGATGTGAGACAGGAAACAATCAAAATCCTAGAGGAGAAAACAGGCAGCAACCTCTTTGATAGCAGCCTTAGCAACTTCTTACTAGACACATCATTGGAGGCAATGGAAACAAAAGCAAAAGACAACTATTGGGAATTCATCAAGATAAAATCTCCTGCACAGCAAAGAAAACAATCAACATAAGTAAAAGACAAAATTCGGAAAGGGGTAAGATATTTGCAAATGATATATCTGATAAAGGGTTAGTATCCAATATCTACAAACAACTTATATAAATCAAAACCAAAAAAATAAATAATCCCATTAAGAAATGGGCAGAACACATGAATAGACATTTGTCTAAAGAAGGCCTAAATAGCCCTCATCAAGTACAAAAAGATTGAGATCGTACCATGCATATTTTCAGACAACAACCCTATGAAACTTTAAACCAACCACAAGGAAAAAAATTGGAAAGGTAACAAATACTGGTAGACTAAAGAACATCCTACTAAAGAATGAATGGGCTAACCAAGAAGTTAAAGAGGAAATTAAAAAGTTCATGGAAGCCAATGAAAATGATAACACCACAACCCAAAACCTCTGGGACACAACAAAGGCGGTCAAAAGAGGAAAGTATATAGCAATTCAGGCCTTCCTAAAGAAGGAAGAAAGATCTCAGATACACAACCTAACTTACACCTTAAAGAACTGGAAAAAGAACAGCAAATAAAACCCCAAACCAGTAGAAGACAGGGAATAATAAAGATTAGAGCAGAAATTAATGCTATCAAAACCAAACCAAAACAAACAAACAAACAAACAAAAAACCGTGGAACAGATCAATGAAACCAGAAGCTGGTTCTTTGAAAGAATTAACAAAATTGATAAACCACTAGCCATTTTGATCAAAAAGAATAAGGAAATGGCCAAAATAAATAAAATAAAGAATGAAAGAGGAGACATCAAAACCAACACAGCAGAAATAAAAACGATAATAAGAGAATATTGTGAGCAATTATATGCCAATAAAATGGGAAGTCTGGAAGAAATGCACAAATTCCTAGAAATATATACACTACCAACATTAAAACAGGAAGAAATAGAAAATTTAACAGACCCATAACCAGTAAGGAAATCGAATTAGTAATCAAAAATCTCCCAAAAAACAAGAGTCCAGAGACAGGTGGCTTTCCAGGGGAATTCTACCAAACATTGAAGGAAGGGTTAACACCTATTCTCATAAAGCTGTTCCAAAAAATGGAAATTGAAGGGAAACTTCCAAATGCTTTCTATGAAGCCAGCATTACCTTGATTCCAAAACCAGACGGAGATCCCACTAAACAGGATAACTATAGACAAATTTCCCTGATGAACATGGATGCAAAAATCCTCAACAAGATATTAGCCAACTGGATTCCACAATACATTAAAAAAATTATTCACCACGACCAAGCAGGATTTATACCTGGGATACAGGGCTGGTTCAATATCTGCAAAACAATTAACGTGATTCATCACATCAATAAAAGAAAGGACAACAACCATATGATCCTCTCAATAGATGCAGAGAAAGCATTTGACAAAATACAGCATCCTTTCTTGATAAAAACCCTCAACAAAGTAGGGATAGAAGGAGCATACCTCGAGATCAGAAAAGCCATATATGAACAACCCAATGCTAATATCATCCTCAATGGGGAAAAACTGAGAGCTTTCTCCCTAAGGTCAGGAACAAGACAGGGATGTCCACTCTCGCCACTGTTATTCAACATAGTATTGGAAGTCTTAGCCTCTGCAATCAGACCACACAAAGAGATAAAAGGCATCCAAATTGGCCAGGAGGAGGTCAAACTTTCACTCTTCGTAGGTGACATGATGCTCTTTATGGAAAACCCAAAAGATTCCACAAAGAAACTGCTAGAATTGATTCATGAATTCAGCAAAGTTGCAGGATATAAAATCAATGCACAGAAATCGGTTGAATTTCTATACACCAACAATGAAGGGACAGAAAGAGAAATCAAGGAATCGATCCCATTTAGAGTTGCACAAAAAACCATAAAATACCTAGGAATAAATCTAAGCAAAGAGGTGAAAAAATCTATACGCTGCAAAGTATAGAAAGCTTATGAAAGAAATTGAAGAAGACACAAAAAAATGGAAAAATATTCCATGCTCCTGGATAGGAAGAACAAATATTGTTAAAATGTCAATACTACCCAGAGCAATCTACATATTCAATGCAATCCCTATCAAAATAACACCAGCATTCTTCACAGAACTAGAACAAATAATCCTGAAATTTGTATGGAACCAGGAAAGACCCTGAATAGCCAAAGCAATCTTGAAAAAGAAAACCAAATCAGGAGACATCACATTCCCAGACTTCAAGCTATAATACAAAGTATGGTTCTGGCACAAGAACAGACATTCAGATCAGTGGAACAGAATAGAGAACCCAGAAATGGACGCACAAACGTATGGCCAACTAATCTTTGACAAAGCAGGGAAGGATATCCAATGGAATAAAGACAGTCTCTTCAGCATTTGGTACTGGGAAAACTGGTCAGCGACATGCAGAATGAATCTGGACCACTTTCTTACACCAAAATTTTAACAACACTGAAATATATTCCTTCACCGCTTGGGAAATCATAAATTCAAATTCTGTCCTAAGCCAAAATCAAAGAGTCCACAGGGCCACACACATTCACTCTGGAAGCTCCAGGTGAGGATTTGTTCCTTGCCTCCTCAAGGCAATTCCCTGACTTGTAGCCACATCAATCTTTGCCTCTATGGTCACCATGTCTCCTCTTATGTGTAGATCAAATCTCCCTGAGCATCTCTCCTAAAAGACACCTGAAATTGGAATTAGGACCCATTTGGACAATCCAGAGCAATCTCCTCAAGATCCTTAGTGTAATCACCTCTACAAAAATCCCTTTTCTTATAAGGTAACACACGTTCCAGGAACTAGATAAGATTGGACCTCTCCACGTGGCCATCATTCAGTTTACCCCACTATCTTAAGTGCCCTTCAAGGTTATTCAAGGATGAAGACAGTAGGGATGCAGTAAACTGTCCAAAAATACAAGACTGAAAGCTTTTGATTCTTTACAAATTACAATTCTCCTTTTTGATTCTTTATCAATTACAATTATACTATTAAAAACCAGCCTCACTGGAGTATTAGGATGATCAATTAGCTACAATTAACAGGGAACTGGAGATAATCATAATAAAATACCATGGACTATATCAATAAATTTTATACAGTTTCCCCAAGTCCTGAAAATCATTTCAAAGAATTTTCCACATAAATGATTAAGAAGGATTGATCTAAATAACCCTGGGAGTAGTTTGGCCACTAAGAATTTAGAAATGCCTTCTAGGATTTCCACATTTCTTTATGACGAAATCCTTACTAGTCAAATAATTCCTTTGTACTATTCTCAGAAATCTGATTTTTCTCACCTCCAATGTTCCTTCAGTTAACTGTTAGGAATCAACGTCATTTACAACATAACAAAGATTTATGAAATCCTGAAACCCAAGCAATAATAAACTACCAAGAGGTGCCCAGAAGAATTCTACATATAATGAACAATAAGTGAAAAAAGAGTATCTCGTGGATATTAGTTATTCCACTGCCTCAATACATCAACACAGGACCTAAAACGCTGACTTTAAGGAAATGGCTGTTTCGCCTGTTCAAGTCTAATCTAAATCTTATAGTCATACCACCCTCTAATTAGCCACACAGTATAGAAATCTCAAAAAAATTAAAAAAACTACCACACTTGAACTACCATGAAAAGTCCACTAAAACTGGTTAACATTCCTTGGGGTATGCATATTTTTTTCGCAGAAAGTAGAAGTAACAAAGGAGCAACATTTTAAGTGCTAGATGCTCCCCAGTTCATACCATCAAATAGCCCATCATTAGTCCAAATTCCTACTAACTTTAAAGTTAATGGTACTTAACAAAAACAGACACTCAGATCAATGGAACAGAATAGAGAACCCAGAAATGGAACCACAAATGTATGGCCAAATAATTTTTGACAAAGCAGGAAAGAATATCCAATGGAATGAACACAGTATCTTCAGCAAGTGGTGCTGGGAAAACTGGACAGGGACATGCAGAAGAATTAACCTGGACCACTTTCTTACACCATACACAAAAATAAACTCAAAATGGATGAAAGACCTCAATGTAAGACAGGAAGTCATCAAAATCCTCAAGGAGAAAGCAGGCAAAAACCTCTTTGATCTTGGCCACAGCAACTTCTTACTCACCATGTCTCCAGAGGCAAGGGAAACAAAAGCAAAAATGAACTACTGGGACCTCATCAAAATAAAAAGCTTCTGCACAGCAAAGGAAAAAATCAGTAAAATTAAAAGACAACTGACAGAATGGGAGAAGATATTTGCAAATGACATATCAGATAAAGGGCTAGTATCCAAAATCTATAAAGAACTTATCAAACTCAACACCCAAAAAAACAAATAATCCAGTGAAGAAATGGGCAAAAGACATGAATAGACACTTCTCCAAAGAAGACATCCAGATGGCCAACCGACACATGAAAAAATGCTCCACATCACTCATCATCAGGGAAATACAAATCAAAACCACAATGGGATACCATCTTACATCTGTCACAATGGCTAACATTAACAACTCAGGCAACAACAGATGTTGGCGAGGATGCAAAGAAGGAGGATCTCTTTTGCTTCGTTGCTGGGAATGTGAGATGGTGCAGCCACTCTGGAAAACAGTATGGAGTTTCCTCAAAAAAACTAAAAATAGAACTACCCTATGACCCAGCAATTGCACTACTAGGCATTTATCCAAGGGATACAGGTGTGCTGTTTCCAAGGGACACATGTACCCCCATGTTTATAGCAGCACTATCAACAATAGCCAAAGTATGGAAAGAGCCCAAATGTCCATCGATGGATGAATGCATAAAGAAGAAGTGGTATATCTATACAATGGAGTATTACTCGGCAATCAAAAAGAATGAAATCTTGCCATTTGCAACTACGTGGATGGAACTGGAGGGTATTATGCTAAGTGAAATTAGTCAGAGAAAGATAAAAATCATATGACTTCACTCATATGAGGACTTTAAGATATAAAACAGGTGAACATAAGGGAAGGGAAGAAAAAATAATATAAAAACATGGAGGGGACAAAACATAAGAGACTCTTAAATACGAAGAACAGAGAGTTACTGAAGCGGTTGTGGGAGGGGGGATGGGCTTAATGGGTAAGGGGCATTAAGGAATCTACTCCTGAAATCATTGTTTCACTCTATGCTAACTAATTTTGATGTAAATTAAAAAAATAAAGAGTCTCTTATACCAATTTGACAATAAATTTCATATTTAAAAAAACTCAGGATTCAGGACACACACACAAAAATAAAATTAAATTAAAATAAAATAAAATAAAATAAAATAAAATAAAATAAAATAATAAAATAATAGGAAAAACATGTCCTTAGAATAAAAGATCTTTAAGTTAAATAAACTAATCTTTACAAAAAAAATAAATAAAATAAAATAAATAAAATTTTTAAAAAAATTAAAAAAAGAAGGCATATAGGTAACCAACAGACACATGAAAAGATGTTCAGCACCACTCATCGTCAGGTAAATACAAACCAAAATCATGATGAGATATCACCCCACACCTGTCAGAATGGCTAAAAATTAACAACACAGAAAACACCAGATTTTTGGCAAGGATGTGGAGGAAGAGGAACTTTCTTACGCTGTTGGTAGGAATGCAAACTGGTGCACCCACTCTGGAAAACAGTATGGAGATTCCTCCAAAAATTGAAAATAGAACTACCCTATGATCCAGCCATTTCACTACTAGGTATTTACCCAAAGATTACAAAAATATTGATTCAAACGGACACATGAACCCTGATGTTTATGGCAGCTTTATCAACAATATCCAAATTATGCAAAGAGCCCAAATGTCTATTGATTGCTGAATGGTAAAGAATATATATTCATAAAGAATATATATTCATAAAGAATATATATATGAATATCACTCAGCCATAAAAGGAATGAAATCTTGTCATTTGCAATGATGTAAATTGAGCTAGATTGTATTATGCTAAGCTAAATAAGTCAAAGAAAGACAAATACCATATGATTTCACTCATATGTGGAATTTAAGAAATAAAACAGATTAACCTAGAGAAAAGAAAGAGAGGCAAACCATGAAACAGCCTTTTAACTATTAGAGCAAACCAAGAGTTTCTGGAGGGGAGGTGGCTGGGGAATGTGCTAAGTGGGTGTTGAGTATTAAGGAATGCACTTTTGATGAGCACTGGGTGTTATAAGTAAGTGATGAGTCACTAAATTCTACTCCTGAAACTAATATTACACTATATGTTAACTAAAACTTAAGATATAAATAAATAAACAAATCAAAACAAAATGAAAACAAAAAAAAAAAGACAAAAAAAACCCTGACAGATGGATAAACACAACAGGATAAGTGCTGTCAAAGGCATGCATATTAGGCTACGGGGCCATGGAGAAAACACTTCACATGGGAGGAAGGAATGGGGAAGAGGGAAACTGGCTGGTGGGGGAGGGTTTTAGGAAAGGCTTCCTGGAAGTGGTGATAGTATTCCTAAGTTGACTCCTGAAATGTCAATAGAAGGTAACCAAAGAAACAAATTTTAAGGTGTGGGGTTATGGGTTTGTGAGCAAAGATTCTAAGCAATAGGGATAGCATTTAGAAAAACTGAGATATGTGAGAGAGGTATGGCACTTTAAGAAACTGGCTCAAGTGTAGTGTTCATGTAAGGAACTGGTTGGTAATAGTGGAGATTTAGGAACCCCTAGTAGACATGTAATATTCTAGTTTTTCTCTCTCATCCTCTCTCTCTCTTTTTTTTTCTCTCTCTCTCTCCCTCCCTCCCTTCACTATTTTCTTTCTCCATTTATCTTCCTCTTTCATCTGTAATCTGACCCCTTTTTACCTCTTCACTACTTTCTCCAGTTACTCCTCAACACATACTTTTTGCTCTAGACAGACTGGTCTCCTCACTTCCTTCAAATATCCTTTAATCATTTCTGCTCCTGTGTCTTTGCTCACACTGTTGGCCCTCTCTAAAGTGCCCTCCCTCCTTATGCCTATCAGAGAAGGCAAACTCAGACTTTTACAAAAATCAGATAGGTAATATAAATTTTTCAAGCCGATCAGGTGTAATACAATAGGGAATTTTAGGGGTTATGGTAAATTTCAGTTTTTCTCATATTTAAAATGAGATTATAAAATTTAACTTAGAGTTTTGTTACAAATCAAATGAGTTTATGAACATAAAGCAAGTAATTCTGTAAAATAGTATGTAATTAACAACTGGTAGCATTTATTTTTTCCTGAGGTTTTCTATTTTTTTATTTAATATAACTTATAATTGCTTTTAGAATCATTGTATCACAGCTTCTTTAAAATCATTGTCAACTAGATCCAATATTTGATTCATCTTGGTGTTAGTGTCATTTGATGGTCTTTTCTCATCCAGTTTGTGATTCATAGTGTATCATCTACACATTTAGTGTACCTTGGACATTGTGTCTATTATTTTGGGCTACTCTGAGCCCTATTGAACTCTTCTATTTTAGCAGGAAGTAACCCTGTTTAAGTTTAGCATGCACATACCAGGTCCTGGTATAATTTGGGGGGCTATAATTTTGATGGCAGTTTAATTTTCATAGCCTTTGTTGTGTTATTTTTGGTCTTCTTGGTTTAGTTAGTGCTGTTGGGACTCCCACTGGTTGCAGTTGGTGCTTTCTGAGAGGATGAAAGAGGGTCACTCAGGATGACCTCTCTGGGTGGGGTGTATCTCCATGGGTGAGGTTGTGGTGGAGTGCCTCTATTGCCCAACCCCCTTTTGAGATGTCTAGTTTCTCAGGGTGAGAGAAGACTCTTGGCCTGAGAGGACAAAGAGGTCTCCCAGACAGCCACTTATTAATGATGCATCCCTCCTTACAGTTCCGGTTGCCAGCCCTGGTATCTGGGTTCAGGAGGAGAGTCTCATGATTAGGGGAACAAAGACACTTCTTGGACCAGGTCACCTGCTGTATAGCTTGGTCCCTCTTGCCATCTCTGTCTACCCACCTTAATATTTCATGGGGAGGAGGACGATCTGAGGCCTGGCATCAGTTCCTCTCTTGGTTCTTTATTTTTGTCCAGGTTCCCACTTTATATCTCTTGCTCAAACTGTCAGGCTTATCTCATGCTGTCAGATGGACTCCAGTTTGATCCAGGAAAGGAATGCACCTACCTGGGCTGCCTTGTCACTAAGTCATGGGAAGAGAAACACTAGGTCTAAGTCATCTTATTCTTTCAAGTGGTGGACACTATATGTAGTTCACTTTCTTCTTACCAACTTTCAGAGTTCTGTTTTGGTTGTATCTTGGGTCATTGCCAAGGTTTATAATTTTACTTAGTGAGGAGAAGGGGAAAATGGGTCTACATCATGTTGTCTTGACAGGAACTCTATGCATTTATTGTTAATAAAAAATGATAAAAAGAAAGAAAAAGTTGTATGGACTGGGTGGTATAATTAATGCTGAAATTTATTTTATTTTTATAATTAAGTCAAATTAAAACTAAAATTAATCATCCATGTGATAATATGGTGTAGTGCAATAAACAAAGCTTTGTAAGTCTGAGTTTGATTACCAGCTCTATTACCTCTTAGTGAAGTGAAATTGAGCAAATGACTTCATTCATTGCAGCATTACTATCTTAGATTTAGAATAACTCTAATATCTCCCTCTTAGAATCTTGTGAGTATTAAGTGATATAATGTGTATACTATATTTAGCATAGTCTCTGGTTCGTGTTCACGATATGGTAATTACCTTCGTGTATTATTAGCATATCTCTTCTAGAACCCCATTCTTTTCTATGTCAGGGTTCAACCTTCTGACCACTGAGTGATTTTTGGAGTACTTTCTCTATTCTTGAAGATAAAAATAGTTTCCTTCTAAAAAAAGCCAACTTCCAGTCTATGGGCTCTCTCTAGCAATGACTCTACCTGCTGTGCTTTACACATCTGTACAAATATTTTTTTTCCTTTGTCTTTCAAAAGTGGGGATCCCCATTTCAGAGTTCCAGCAGATGTTTCTTTATTTAAACTGTATTAAGAGGAAGGAAAGAGAGACAGACATACACAAGAAGGAAAGAGGTCTGTGTCATAGCACCACATTTATTCAGAGGTCACAGTGCCAGGAAAAATGTGCACACAAATTGTAATTTGTTTTTTCCGTTTTATGTGATTTTTTTTTAACAGGAATTTCTTGTTTCCTTAGACACTAATTAAATCTCAGTTAGTGAGAACCATCCAGTATACTTTCAATGCAATTATGGATGGCAAAAATACTGTACTTATTATAGCCCGTGAGCAGGAAATTTGGTATGGTATTTTGATTTCAGTGCACTGGTTGTCTTTTTCTTCATATGTGTTTTGTATGCAGTGGACTCGGAAACATACCAAGAAAGGAATTACGTTTAGAATAGTTTGTTATTTTCGGGTTTGAGCCTATCTTTTATTTTATAAGCTTCTTATACATCAAGCTGATTGAGACCTTTGTTGGATCTAGAGAATTGTTACTCTTTAGAGCATATAATTACTCCAACTTACCCATTATCTCAACCCACTTATTTTAGATTCAAGTTTGCTTATTGTTCTCATCCACAAATTTTAACTGGGTGCTTCAGCACTATGCAAGAAAACAGATTGAAACATGAAAAATTCAGTCAAATTAGTGATTAGGTATCAAGTGAAACAAAAGCCCATTTTAAACTGTCTGCTTGGATTCAGTTATTTTTGTAACTGAATTCAATCACTCTGGTCAGTAAGAGAATGTGAAGTCTGGGAAGAAAACTGTGTTGAAGAAAATACCTAGAGGACTAACAAGAAAGTTAATTCTGACAGGCATTGGATTCAAGTCCCTGTATTTGGGTGTTTGGGCTCTAAATGAGGCCAGGAATAATATGTATTATTCTGGTTAAGTTCACAAGAACAACTATGACTTTGACATGTATGTAAATGATGGATTGTGGAAATATTTGCTAAGCAGGAAGCTAACTGAGTTGGACAACTCAGTTTTCCCTCATTAGAAAAGACATGGCATGGTAGAAAAAACCTTTAAAATAAGAATTAGGATACTTTGAATTATCTTTACTATACATGTGACCTCATCTGCAAATGAGGCGCAGTTTCCTCATCTGTAAAATGAGGCTAATGATACATATCTAAATTCAACTAATAAGGGAAACACTAATAACCTCAATGGAAAATGATCAAACAGCACAAGAAGCTTACAGAACAAAATATAAATGACTAAAAGTATGAAATATTTCCAACTTTACCAACAATAAAGAAATACACATTAAGTGTGATACCATTTTTCTCTTTTCAAATTATCATATCTTCCAAAATAATAACCTAGTGTTGATAAGGGTGTGGTAAAATGATATCCTTCTACATTCATGGAATGTAAACTGCCGCAACTTTTCTGAAAATCATTTGCAAAGCATACCAAAAGACTTCAAATAGTGCATAACCCATAACTTTTGATACAAGTATTTCCCTTCTAAGAAATTGGTCAAAGACAATAGTCAGAAATACAACAAACATTAATTCGCAAGGTCATTCATTGCAGCATTATTTATAATAACAACATTGGACACCTAAAAGACCAACAATAAGAAAAGGTCAAATAAATTATGATTTATTCATCTAATGTGAAGAAAAAGATAAAAAATTATGTATACAATACTGTCCCAATTGACAAATACGTATACATACATAGTGTATGTCTGTGTGTTTATAAAACAATGAAAGACTTGAAAGAAATATTTAAAATAGTTAACTGTGAAAAGATTTCATCATCTTTTTTCTTTCTGTTTTATCTTTATGTAATTTTCAACATCACTAAAATGAATATATTTTCATAATGGGAACAATGGAGCATGATAGCAGGATAATTCTGAGGATTAAATAAGCTAGTTCGCCTACTGACTTACACAGAGTAGATATGTAGGTTCTCCTTTTTAAAATTTTGGTTTCTCGTTTTTTATTTGACTCATATATTATAACCACAGCAAGGGTACTGACATCCTTGGGGTGCCTGGGTGGCTCAGTTGGTAAGCCTCCAACTTGGGCTGGGTCATGATCTTGCAGTTTGTAAGTTCGAGCCCCATGTCAGGCTCTGTGTTGACAGCTCAGAGCCTGGAGGCTGCTTCGGGTTCTGTGTCTCCATCTCTCTCTGCCCCTCCCCCACTCTCACTCTGTCTCTCAAAAAATGAATAAAAAAGTTAAAAAAATTAAAAAAGAGTACTGGCATCCTCCTCACCTTTGTTTCCAGTTCTAAATCTTGCACATTTTTGTAGTTCAGACTCACAATTCACTTCACTCAAAACTTAACTTTTCTATGATATTTTTCACCTCTAGATTCCTTTAAAATGTATACATGACATGAAAATATGTTTGAAATCATTGGGAGCCAAGGAAATGCAAACTAAAACAACAATGAGATATCACACACCTATCAGCCTATCAGAATAATTAACATTTGAAAATAATGACATCAAATGCTTGCAAAAATGCAGAAAAACTGCATCACTCATACATTGCTGATGGGAATGTAACACTGTACAGTCATGCTGGAAAACAGGTTAGTAAATTCTTATCAAGTAAACATGCAATTAGTATGCTACCCAAAAACTGCACTCTAGAGTATCTATCTCAGAGGAATCAAGACTTATGTTCACAGAAAATAAATCTGTAAATGAATGTTCAGAGAAGGTTTATTAATAGTATCCAAAAACTCGAAATAGCCTAGCTGTCCTTCAATGGGTGAATTGTTAAAAAAATGGGTTCATTCTTCATACATGGATACTATTCAGAAATAAAAAATGATAAACTATTAACATATGTAACAATTTAAATTAATCTCTAGGAAAGTTGCTGAGAAAAAAAGATAATATCAAAAAGTCACACACTATATGACTAAATTTACATAAAGTTCTTGAAATTAAAAAATTGTAGAGAACAGATTAGTAGTTATCAGGAATTAGAGGTTTTAGCTGGTCTTGGACAGGGAAGCAGTGGGTAACATGAGGGAGTCTTGCTAGATATCCAAATCAAATAGTTTTGTAGTTTGGTTTTGGTGGTTGATATAGAACAGAAACTACAATATATGTGTGTATACACAAATGAATACAAGTAAAATGGGGAACTCTGCAAAAGATCAATAGATTGTATCAATGTTAATTTTCTAGCTGTGACATTATACTACAGTTTTGCAACATGTTAGCATTTGAGAAAAGTGGGCAAAGTATACAAGGGATTTTTCTGTATTATTTCTTAAAATATTTTGTGCATCGGGGTGCCTGGGTGGCTCAGTCGGTTGAGCGTCTGACTTCCGCTCAGGTCATGATCTCACTGTTTGTGGGTTGGAGCCCCACGTTGGGCTCTGTGCTGACAGCTCAGCTTGGATTCTGTGTCTCTTTCTCTCTCTGCCCCTTCCCTGCTTGTGTTCTGTATCTCTCTGTCTCTCAAAAATAAATAAATGTAAAAAAAAATTAAAATAAAACTTTTTGTGCATCTACAATTATCTCAATAAAAATTCCAGTTGAAGAATGTATGTATATAGGCCATAGTCTCTGTACGACTTCATATATCCCATGCTCTTGCATACATTGGAGGTGTTAATTTGAGTAGGTAAACAAGAGTGGACAAGGGAAGAAGAGTGTCAGTAAACACAGACATAAATAAAAACAGTACTTGATGAACAAATTTACTTATTTTATCTATCTCTCTATAGTCTCTGAGACTCACATTAGGCTTGTATTAACCTATAAGCTCTTTACTAGATTGAAAGATTTTGTGTATGGGTAAAGATATTTCTTACACGTCTGTCTCCCCTGTATTGTCTTCCCTATGTCTTGGCATAAAACCTGTGCTCAACAAGGTCTTTCTGAACTGAAGGAAACACAAATATTAGCAAGGAGCTCATGATTGAAGCAGTATTCCAATTAATGCAGATGGCCTTTTTTCTCTGTACTTCCCAAAGATAAAAAAATCTGTTTCAAAGATAAGATACATATATTATACCTTTTGTGAATATGAAGTAGAAAGCTATCTAAGAGGCTGCACTCCTATAGGATTTATTTTATTTTACATTTTTTTAATGTTTATTTCTGAGACAGAGAGAGACAGAGCATGAGTGGGGGAGGGGCAGAGAGAGAGGGAGACAGAATTAGAAGCAGGCTTCAGGCTCTGAGCTGTCAGCGCAGAGCCCAACGCAAGGCTAGAGCTCACAAACCATGAGATCATGACCTGAGCGGAAGTCGGTCGCTCAACCGACTGAGCCACCAAGGCGCCCCATCCTATCGGATTTAGAAGTTCTCTCTACCATAGGTGGCTGCCAAACTTTGCTTGAATGCCTTTGGGAATAGTCAACTTAATATTTTTCATAAGCCTAATTGTAGGAAGTCTTTGTTTACCCGCTTGCTTGGTTAAGTATTTAGTAAAATGTATGTTGTTTTCATTAAAACCCCTCGGCCTTAGTCCTGCCCTCTGGGAATACATAAATTAAGCACTATTACCAAACCACATTCCAAGAGTAATATTCAGTGTTGAAAGCCAAGGTAGAGGAAGGACAGTGGTAAAATCAGCACTCTCAAAGAAAATTATTTCCATTAATATCTCTGATTACTGCACAGAAGCATTTGACCTACACTATCTTTGTAATTTCTTTGCATGTGATTTGGAAAGCACAGCAGACAAGATTTCTGTCTGATTCCAGTCCAGGACATGAGCTACACAAATACATTTTTACTCATAAGATGGTTAACTAGGTCAGTAATTTAACATTGGAAAGTGCCTGCTTCTCTCTTTCTCTCTCACAAGGCCTCTGAACAGTAAAATATGACAGGAAACAGGTTTAAGTTCCTTCCTGGAGATGTGTGAATGTGTAATTCATGTAATTTCTTTGCAAGGGAGTCCAGACAGCCTTATTTGCACTACCTGTTATTGGAGTGAATACATATTACAGATGAAGAAACTGAGGCTCAAAGGGTTAAATGAGGTGCTAAAATCCAAAGCTAGTAGAATCTTTTATAAAGTTCAGAATGTGCTTTAAATGACCCAGAGACTGGACAGGAATTCTACATGAGAAAAGAAAGTCACATGTGCAGTTTTACAGTGAACCAGCCATAGTCAATAAGCTACTAGCAACAGGGAAAAAAAAGACATTAATCTTGAAAGTTTGTCCCAGGAAGTTTATAGTTTCTGATACTCTTGGTGTTTCAAACTCATTAAGCTTGAGAAGAAGCAGAGTTCCAGCCAAAGTAACATTGGGCAATCTGGCTTTGTTTCTAGACCCATAATCTTAGAGTTTTACCTCCCAGAATTTGTTGGAATCAAAAGGAGAATAAAATAATTAATACTGCAGGAGGTGATTGTTGTCTGAAAGGGACAGTTTGAGTCTCACTTAAATTTCCCAGGCATGGGGGTTCTTGTCCTAACTTTATCAAGAGACAGTTCTATAAAAATGGAGACAGAAAATCCATTCTTTAGGAGATCCCCCCACCCCACCCCCCAAAAGATAGAATTTCCCTGCTGGGATGATGTAATGACTTGAGAGACAATTTCTCCTCAACCTTTTAGAAAGCCTAGTAAAGTCTTTAATTCTGGTGGAAAGTTCCTCCTACTCCTCCTAAGAGGAAGTATCATCTGAGATAATACAGCCAGAAACACCTAAAAGAGCATAGGCAGGGCCATCAACATGGACAACAGTAATGAGGTTAAACCCTAGTGGCAATGGCAAGATCCAACAATCAATTAGAAGTACCAGAGTCAAGAAAAGTCACACAGCAACAAAGTAGAGATGGCAGCAACAGACATAGCAAAACTTGGGCCACCGTGAGATATATTTAATTCATCTGGGGCCCTGCAATGGGATGGATTTGAAAACTTTTGACACCCAGAAAATCCAAAGTGGGAGCTTAGTAGTAGAAATACTTATGGTTCCCATTAATATGGTTACCAATATCCCTTGGTTGTTCTTCCCGAGGGCTTCAAGTCCATTTTAATGAACATACAGATATTTAAACATACCTTTAAAGAGCAACCCATATCCTAATCACAGCTCTTTTCCAAGATACCACTTTGTTACTCTTCACACCAAGTGGTCTAACACCATGGAATAGGAACATTTAAAATCTGAGACAATTCCTCAAAGATGACCTCAAAGTACAACAGTGAAACTGAGTGTCAATTCCATATTTTTTCAATCAAAGCATCTATATTTGACCTATTTTTTTTTCATTTAGTTCTATGTAAGATTTGTTTAAAGAAAGAATTGGGCAGGATCTGGCAGAGAAAGGCAGACACCATGTGTTTTCACTCATATGTGGATCCTGAAAAACTTAACAGAAGACCATGGGGGAGGGGAAGGGGAAAAAAAGTTACAGAGAGGGAAGAAGGTAAATCATAAGAGACTCTTAAATACTGAGAACAAACTGAGGGTTGATGGGGGGTAGGGGAGAGAGGAAAGTGGGTGATGGACATTGAGGAAGTCACCTGTTGGGATGAGCACTGGGTGTTTTATGGAACCCAATTTGCAATAAATTATATTTAATATAAAAATAATAAAAACAATGAATAAACAAAAAATAGTTTATTAAACAGAAACATAAAAAATAAAGAAAGAAAGAGTTGTGCTTTTAAAAGTTGAAAAACACTAGATTAGTAAGACATCTCTGAGCATCAGTCTCTTTTCTGATAAAACTGGGGTAATAATAACATTTACTACATAACCTATAATAATCTGTTACATTATACACTTTTAAGATCCTTTCACTAGTCTACCTCTCACCAAAAAATAAGCGTTCTCTGAAGGTAGGTAACTGCCATTCATTCATAAATGTCTTTTTGTACCAGGTGTTGGGGATAAGCAACTAGGTATTTATGATAAGCAAAGTAGACATGACCCTTGCCTTCATGGAGTTTACTCTCCAAACATTCCAAGGTTCATATGATAGCCCACATAGCACTATATGATGGGGTCTACTCAATCTCTCTGATGCCATTTTCTGCTACTCAACCCCTTGCTCCTTATATTCTAGCCACATTGACTGCTCTCTTGAACATGCCAGGCATGATCTAGCCTTAGGACCAATGCACTAGCCATACCTTCACCTGGGATGCTCTTGTCTCAGTGTGCACATGGTTAATTCCCTACTCCCTTTAAGTCTGCTCTAGTGTCACTTTCTCAAATGGAACTCATCCTGACCAACATATTTACAACAATTGCAAATTCCATTCCCAGCACTCCTTATCCATGGTCCTATGGTATAATTATTTTTCCTCAACAATGATTATTTTTATATGCCATATATTTTAGCTGTATATTATGTTTATTATTTATTATCTTTCTCACCCTGCAAGAATAGCTCCATAAGGCAGAACAGAATTTTTGTGTGCATTGTTCGTTTAATGACCTAAAACAATGCTTGGAACTAAGTAGGTACTCAATATTTGTTAAATATTTGTTACCTTTCTGGAAACCTTTTCTTTTTGCCCCTCCTCCATGTGACAGATTTCCTTATTCTGGTGTTCTCAACAAACTACATTTTTTTCCTGTTCTTTTCTTTTCCCTCTTTTATCTGAAAAAAAAAAACCCTCTCCTGTATTTCATCTATTCAGGGCCCTATTTTCAGTTAAGTAACCAAGCAAACCCTCAGAGTCTAATAACTGAAGTAACCAAGAGGATATCCTTGCCTACAAACACAAATAAATTAGGACAATAGGGGGGATTTCAGAAATCCTACAAAGCTGGTGTGGGAACTGTTTGGGGCCAAGTAAACCTGTTTTCTGGCCACAAAGTCTATCCCATACCATTGTGGAGAAGCAGAAAGAAAACTTAATATAATGGAAAGATTATTGGACTTAAACTCAGAAGCTATGGATTATCATACTTTCACACTTGTTTGTGATTTGGGAAGCTAATTTAATCTTTTTGATTCTCAATTATCTCAAAAATTGGGAGAGATAGTAGTAATTTTTTTACAGAGGTGCTACGATGAGAAAACAGGATCATATTTGCAAATCAATCAACATGTTACATTACATCAATAAGAGAAAGGATAAGAACTATATGATAATTTCAATAAACTCAGAAAAAGTTTTTGACAAAGTACAACATTCGTTCATGATAAACACCCCCCCAAGAAGGTAGGTGTAGAGGAAACATACAGCAATATAGCAAAAGCCATATATGTAAAAACACAATTAACATCATCCTTAATAGGGAAAAAGGATGTTTACTTTCATCACTTATTTTGAACATAGTACTAGAAGTCCAAACAACAGTAATCATACAACAACAACAAAAAATAAACGGCATCCAAATTGGTGAGGAAGAAGTAAATCTTTCACTAGTTGCAGATAAAATGATACAATATATAGAAAATCTGAAAGAATTCACCATAAAAACTACTAGAAGTGATTAAACAAATTCAAATTCACTGAATAGAAAAACAATGTACAAAAATCTGTTCCATTATTATACACTCAAATGAAGCAGCAGAAAGAGAAATTAAGAAAACTATCCCATTTACAATTGTACCCAAAATAATAAGTTACCTAGGAATAAACTTCACCAGAGGTGAAAGAATTATTCTCAGAAAATTATAAATACTGATGAAAGAAATTGAAAAGATATAAAGACTCTTTCCATAATTTGGCTATTGTTGAGAGTGCCGCTATAAACATTGGGGTACAGGTGCCCCTATGCATCAGTACTCCTGTATCCCTTGGATAAATTCCTAGCAGTGCTATTGCTGGGTCATAGGGTAGGTCTATTTTTAATTTTCTGAGGAACCTCCACACTGCTTTCCAGAGCGGCTGCACCAATTTGCATTCCCACCAACAGTGCAAGAGGGTTCCTGTTTCTCCACATCCTCTCCAGCATCTATAGTCTCCTGATTTCTTCATTTTGGCCACTCTGACTGGCGTGAGGTGATATCTGAGTGTGGTTTTGATTTGTATTTCCCTGATAAGGAGCGACGTTGAACATCTTTTCATGTGCCTGTTGGCCATCCGGATGTCTTCTTTAGAGAAGTGTCTATTCATGTTTTCTGCCCATTTCTTCACTGGGTTATTTGTTTTTCGGGTGTGGAGTTTGATGAGCTCTTTATAGATTTTGGATACTAGCCCTTTGTCCGATGTGTCATTTGCAAATATCTTTTCCCATTCCGTTGGTTGCCTTTTAGTTTTGTTGGTTGTTTCCTTTGCTGTGCAGAAGCTTTTGATCCATCAACTGATGAATGGATAAAGAAATTGTGGTTTATATACACAATGGAATACTACGTGGCAATGAGAAAAAATGAAATATGGCCTTTTGTAGCAACGTGGATGGAACTGGAGAGTGTGATGCTGAGTGAAATAAGCCATACAGAGAAAGACAGATACCATATGGTTTCACTCTTATGTGGATCCTGAGAAACATAACAGAAACCCATGGGGGAGGGGAAGGAAAAAAAAAAAAAAGAGGTTAGAGTGGGAGAGAGCCAAAGCATAAGAGACTGTTAAAAACTGAGAATAAATTGAGGGTTGATGGGGGGTGGGAGGGAGGGCAGGGTGGGTGATGGGTATTGAGGAGGGCACCTTTTGGGATGAGCACTGGGTGTTGTATGGAAACCAATTTGACAGTAAATTTCATATATTAAAAAATAAAAAATTTAAAAAATAATAATAAAATAAAGAAGTGTTCTTTATTAAACAGAAAAAAAAAAGAAAAGATACAAAGAAATGGAAAGATATACCATGTTAATAGTTTGGAAGAAAAAATATTATTAAAATGTCTATAGTACCAAAAGCAATATACACAACTAATACAATCCCTATGAAAATACCAACAGCATTTTTCACAGAACTATAACAAACAATCCTAAAATTGGTATGGAACCACAAAATGTCCCTGAATAGCCAAAGCAATCTTTAGATTTCCTAGATGATCTGTCTATTGTTGTAAATGTGATGTTAAAGTTTGCTACTATTGTTGCATTATTGTCAGTGAGTTTAAGTTGTTATTAATTGATTTATATATTTGGCTTCTTCCAACTTGGGGACATAAATATTTACAATTTTTAGATATTGGTGGGATAGACCATTTTATTATGATACAGTGCCTTTCTCCATCTTTTATTATATCAGAAAAACTAGATTTTAAGCCAAAGTATGGCTACCGCAGCAGCTTTCTTTTGGTAGCCATTAGCATAATAAAGGTATATCTATGCCCTCACTTTCAATCTGGTGGTGTCTTTGGGTCTAAAATGAATCTCTTGTAAGCAACATATCAATGGGTCTTGTTTTTTATCCATTCTGATACCCTATATCTTTTGATTGGAACATTTAATCCATTTACATTCAGAGTCATTATTAATAGATATGAATTTTGTGCCATCATATTTACCTGTAAAGTCGCTGTTCCTGTAGATTGTCTCTGTTCTTTTCTAGTCTTTTTTGCTTTTGGTCTCTCCTCCTCAAAGGGTTTCCTTTAATATTTCTTGCACAGTTGGCTTAGTGTTAACAAACTCCTTTAGTTTTTGCTTGTCTTGAACACTCATCTCTCCTATTCTGAATGACAGCCTTGCTAGATAAAGTATTCTTGGCTGCCTATTTTTTAAATTTATCAAATCGAATATATCCCGCCACTCCTTTCCGGACTGACAAGTTTCTGTGGACAGGCCTTCTGCTAACCTATGTGTCTACTCTTGTAGGTTAAGAACATTTTATCCTTAGCTGCTTTCAGAATTCTCTTTGTATTTTGCAAGCTACACATGATATGTCTTGTATTGATGATATGTCTTTATATTGACTTGTTTTTGTTGATTTTTTAATTTATTTTTTATTTTATATTTTTTTTCAATATATGAAATTTATTGTCAAATTGGTTTCCATACAA
>NC_064817.1:60885235-60892919 GCF_023721935.1 Panthera uncia | reverse complement strand
TTGTATGGAAACCAATTTGACAATAAATTTCATATATTGAAAAAAAAAAGAAATACAAATCAAACCACAATGAGATATCACCTTATACCTGTCAGGTTTGCTAGAATCAAAAAGACATAAAATAACGTGTTGGTGGGATGTGGATAGGAAGGAAACCTGTGCACTGTTTTGGGAATGTAAATTGCGTATCCACAATGAGAAAAAGGCTTTAGGTTCCTCGAAAAATTAAAAATATAAATACCACACAATCCAGTATCTCCACTTATGGGTATTTACTGAAAGAAAATAAAAACACCAGTTTAAAAATATATATGCACTCCTATGATTATTACAGAATTATTTACAATAGCCAAGGTAGGGAAAAAATCCGAGTGTTCATTGATAGGTGAATGGATAAAGATAATGGGGTATATATATATATATATATATATGGTTATATGTTTATATTATTATACTATTATATTGTTATATAATATATGTGTGTATATGTGTGTGTATATATATAAATATATGTATATATAAATATATATATTTATAAAACTAAATCTTGCCATGAATGAACCAAGAGGCTATTATGCTAGTGAAATAACTCAGATAAATAAAAGTACCATATGATTTCACTTATATGTGGAATTGAAAAGAAAACAAGACAAATGGATAAACAAACACAAAGCAAAACCAAACCTATAAATATAGAGAACAAACTGATGATTGCCAGAGGGGAAAGAGGTGGAAGTATGGACAAAATGGGGAGTTGAAGATATAGGATTCCAGTTGTAATATCAATAAGTCACAGGAGTAAAAGGCATAGCATAAGGAATATAATCAATGATATTTTAATGGTATTGTATAGTGACAGATGGTAACTACACTTGTGGTGAGCATAGTCTAATGCATAGAGTTCTCTAATCACTATGTTGTATACCTGAAAGTAATGTAAAATTGTGTGTAAACTATACTTAAAAAAGAAAAAAAATAGAAACATCACTGCAAATAATTCATGTTTTTAAATTGTAATAACATGAGCCAGCACAGCTAGACTTTACGTATTCTTTAGAACCCCACAAAATTCCAGGTTGTCTCATCATTCTTCATTTCAGACCTGGTAGCATAGAAGCTAGGTGGGATTTCCAAAAATTTGAGAAATGGGACATTCGTCAACTGATCAATTCACTTTCACTTTCTGTGCTTTATATACTTCCTCTTTTTGGTAAATCAGAGAAAGGATTTAATTCTTCCAAAGGCCTCAGGTGCTATTTCAGGAAGAAATATGACTGGTTTTGTATAGGTATCATCATCTGAGAGTTTACATTGAACCATGTGTCCATGTAGAAAACCAAGTTATTTTCAGCAAATGATGTGTATAATTATGCTTGAAGGAAGGATGACAGAAGAAACACATATTTTGGATTTAAAACATGACCATTCTGTAAATACTTGGTAGTGTAATTACTGGATCATAGGACATTCTATTTTTCCTTTTTGGAGGACCCTCCGTACTGTCTTCCACAGTGGCTGCACCAGTTTGAATTCCCACCAACAGTGCAAGGGAGTTATTTTTTTCTCCACATCCTCACTGAGACTTGTAGTTTCTGACAGGTGTTAAGCAATTTTTTATTTTAAGCCATTATGATAGGTGTGAGGTAATGTCTCATAGTGGTTTTGCTTTGCATTTCCCTGATGATGAGTGATGTTAAGCATATTTTCATGTGTCTGTTGGCCATCTGTATATACTCTTTGGAGAAATGTCTGTTCATGTATTCTGCCCATTTTTAATTAGATTATTTGTTTATATATGCAATGGTCATAAAAAAGAATGAAATATTGCCATTTGCAATGACATGGATGGAACTAGAGAGTATAATGCTAAGCAAAATAAGTCAGGAAAAGACAAATACCATATTGTTTCATTGGTATGTGAATTTAAGAAACTAAACAATGGTGCCTGGGTGGCTCAGTAGGTTAAGCATCTGACTCTTGACTTCAGCTCAGGTCATGATCTCACTGTTCATGAGTTTGAGCCCTATGTCACACTCTGCACTGACAGTGTGGAGAGTGCTTGGGATTCTCTCTCTCTGTCTCTCTCTCTCTCTCCACTCCAAATCATGCTCATGCATTCTTTCTTTCTCTCTCTCTCTCAAAATAAATAAATATATTAATTAAAACTTTAAAAAGGGAAACAGGGGCACCTGGGTGCCCCAGGGCTGGGGTGGCTCAGCCCGTTAAACATCCGATTTTGGCTCAGGTCATGATGTTGCAGTTCGTGGGTTCCAGCCCCGCATCGGGCTCTATGCTGGCAGTTCAGAGCCTGGAACTTGTTTCATATTCTGTGTCTCTTCTCTCTCTGCCCCTCCCCCCCCAAAAATAAATAAACATTTAAAGAAAGAAAGAAAGAAAGAAAGAAAGAAAGAAAGAAAGAAAGAAAACAAGCAAAAGGGAAGAAAAGAGAATGTTACACATCAAGAAACACTCTTAACTATAGGGAAAAAAGAAAACCTGATGGTTACCAGAGAGGAGGTGGGTTGAGTGATGAGTGAAATGAGTGATGCAGATTAAAGAGTGCACTTGATGTGATGAGCACTGGGTGATGTATGGAATTGTTGAATCACTGTATTGTAACTGACATAACAATGTACATTAACTATATTGGAATTAAAATAGAAATTAAATTAATTAAAACAAAATATAAAAATTGCTACATATTTGAAAATGGCTAACACAAATCAGTTGCTCCTCATTCCAATGCAGCACATCAGCAGTTGCTCTACTTCAAGGAGCTTAAACAAAAGAGCCATTGGGGAAACTCTACCATCTCTCATTGGGCTTGCTTGGGGACCAAACAGAGCTTATTCCCAATTTCACTTTTGGCTCTGCACACTTGGTTTTGGTAACCTATGCAGACTCTCAAGCCACCCAACATCAGTCTACCTATTTGAGACTTTGCATGTTTCTATTTCAGAGTTGACAGCTTGTCAAGTTTCCACCCAGCCAGGTAAGAATCTATTTTTCTGGACCACATCTGCATCCAGGAAACATTATGGAGATGACAGAACTTATTTATATGGTAAGCAGAAAACCCCACCGTCCACCTGGAGAACAGGACTTCCTGACCCAAGGAGAACTAAGAAAATGAAAATGCTGCAGGCCAAGATCACTGGGTTTTCTGACATATCCACTTCACCAACTAGCATCTGCTTTGGGGTTTGTGAGGCTTCCCAAACCATTTGAAAGCATCTCAAAAGTTTTATGGCACCTTTATGTCATCTTTTAAAACAAGAAGTTTCTCAGGAAATCAGAAGACATAGGCAGTTTTATATAAATTTAAACTGTTGGAGCTCAGTAAGGAAGAAAGAACTAATGGGAAAATTTTTTCTGCATTATCATGTTGTATCATGACTATATTTGTACATACTCCATAGTATTGCTCAGATTCAGAATAGAATATAGCTGCCTTATGTAGCCAATTTCAAGAAGCCCACTCAAATGGTTTGACCTGGGAGAAGCAGTCAATATCCTTCCAGAAACTGATACTCATATATATAGCTGGAGTAGTGGTTTAGTACCTAATGAGAGATACTCTAACACATAAATTTAACATCCCATAACCATACACTTGCTCCTTTCCTCCAAACCCAAACTAATATCAGGCATTCATGGTTTTGCCAGAGATTAAATTTAGTATTGGGAATTTATGTAGATAACGATTAACAACACAAGATCTGAAGTCCACTTGCTGAAGTTCAAATGCCCTCACACTCCCTAAGTTTGTGACTGTTGGTAAGGTTTTCATTCTCCTATAAAATGTGGGGTTAAAATAATGGTATCTTTTTTTCAAAGCATTGTGAAGACTGAGATAATCCATGTGGGTTTTAGCACATTTCATGATATATGGTACTCAGTTTATTTAGAGTTGATCTCACAAGATAAAAGCCTAGTGAGACAATTGGATGACTGTGAACAAAATGTCCCACAATGTAAGAATTTCTCAATAAGGAAACTAAGATTCTCTTATCCAGAGTAATTATCCCAGCTTGCTAGCTAGTGGACAAAAGATCTACCCTATGTCTCTGTTACTATTGTCAAATCATGTCCCTGAATTGCAACTAACAATCCTTTCTTTGTATATCCTTATCTATGCCTCCACGGACTTGGACATCTCTGAAGACTTCAGTCAGTGCTTTGATATTTTATAATAATTTTTTTGTTAATGTTTATTTCTTTTTGACAGAGACAGAGACAGAGCATGAGTGGGGGAGGGGCAGAGAGAGAGGGAGACACGGAATCCAAAGCAGGCTCCACACTCTGAGCTGTCAGCACAGAGCCTGACACAGGGCTCGAACTCATGGACCGAGAAATCATGACATGAGCTGAAGTCGGATGCTTAACCAACTGAGCCACCCAGGCGCCCAGGTGCTTTGGTATTTTAAAACACATGTACTCCAAAATTAATCCTGTTTCTGCTTCTGTAATATTAAATACCATCACTGGGACCCATCATTTGTAGGGCCCATACCTCTGGTTCCCAAGCACTAGGAATCAGGATGCAAGACACTGTTGAAATTTTCCAGTTTTACTTTATGCTGCCCCTCTGTTCCCTCTTTGCTCAGGATTTTGGCCTGAAACATATGTGCAATACTTGGGCTGTGATATTTATATTCAACTAATGCAACTTTACTGCCTGCATACACCCTAAATTGGAACAAATATAGGGAAAGCCATCCAGCATCCTCTTGTTCTGGGCTGCTTTACAAGTATGCGCTGTTCAGTGATGGTTTCAGTGAGCGGAAATGTGATTTTAATTGCATACATCATGTTGACTCCCTGGGTACATATTTTTCCCAAATGGGTTTGATTATTTTCCAAAGCTAAAGCATGAGCATTTTGGAAGCTTCTTGAATACACCCTCCAGAAAGCAACATTCTGAGGAAAAAATTGAATACAAACTCTTGGGAAGATGGGTAGTAGGAACCCCTTTTCTACCCCACGAACTCCAGGTACTTCATACTACCTGTACTTTTTCTGTTTATCAAGAAAATTGCTTTCTTGGGACCCTTATCCATAGATGACTTTATAAATCTAGGTGTCCTCTACTTTTGGCACTTCTTATTCCTGAAAGGAAACTTCTTCCACCCAAGTAAATAGGATCCAATGAACATAGGTACCTTTGTGCTCTTTTACTATCATTTTGGAGATATAAGGACTGCCTACTGATGCTAGAGTAGAAAAATAGTATGCATTCAATGGGGATAAGCAACCTTTATGGCCCCAAGGCATCATAGCAGTTTTCCATCCTTGCAATCTTCACAGACCTTCAGCCCTGGCCCAGTGGAGACAGAAACAGTATGAGATGGTCAAAGTTCAGAAAACTGTACTCTGAAACTTGATAGAAAAATGCCATCACCACCACCATCAACACCACTGCAGGATGTCATTCAAAAACACTTGTCTAGGGGATCCTGGGTGGCTCAGTCAGTTAAGTGTCTGACTTTAGCTCAGGTCATGATCTCAAGGCTCGTGGGGGCAAGCCTCACGTGAGGCTCTATGCTGACATCTCAGAGCCTGGAGCCTGCTTCTGCTTCTACCTCTTTTTCTGCCCACCCATGCTCACACTCTGACTCTGTCTCTGTCTCTCTTTCTCTCCATATATTTCTCTCAAATATAAACAAACATTTGAAAATTTAAAAAAATAGAGACACTTGTCTTAGACTGGTCTAAGGTCCCTTTGTTGAGCTTCCCTCGAAACTCCTTATGGTTTGTCTGACAGACTTGCCTACTACTAATATTTATACTTTCCACACTCCAATTTGTTATCTCTTTCTTTTGACCTAGTAGCTGAGCCTGGCAAGCCCTCAACTCTATTTTGGCTCCACATACTGAGTTTCAATATCCTGTCCATGCTTTCCCAGGACTTCACCTAAACTTGCTTCTATTTTTACTTTAACACTCCCAACTCAGCAGCTGGTAAAAACTTTAGGTCAGTATGAATCTGAGATACAACAGGATAAAAATAAGTTCCTGAAGTTTTAGGAAATCACCTGGAAGACCCCTCTAAAGCTGAGTATTTCAGTAAGTATGTGTGTGAGTATTCAAAATATATTTGCAGTAAGTCCAAAAGATTGCAAATGTCTCATTTGTTGTCAGAACTCCTTATCATATTTACTGCAGTTCATTATGGATTTATAGAATGCTTTGAGAATGTTTTGTCTATTATTAACTTACAAAATCTATAAAGACAAGAATCATGACAGCCCACATTTATCTGACTAGTTTTAGTATTTGGAGTAATTACTGCATATTTTTTCAACTTCATATAGTATCTTTCTATGGTAATTAACACAGATAATCACACCTTCCTCCTGGAGTTTGTTACTTTGATTTCTATGACAAAATTTCTTGTGGTTCTCAACCTCACACTCACAGAACTAATGTTTTTTTTTTTCTTTTGATGTACATCCCTTAAATAAAACTGTTCTTGAGAATTTTGTTCTTGACCCTCATTTTTTATACCGTGCTCATGTTCTAGGTGATCTCATTTATGCTGTGGCTTTAACTGCTACCCACATATAATGACCTCTTATACCCAGCCAAGAACTCATTCCAGAATTCCTTACACATCAAACCAATATATACTGGACACCTCCAATTGTTTGTCCCACAAAAATATCCATGTCAAGTCAACAAGTCCAAAGTTGAATTAATCATCTCCCCTTCCCATCCCAAATTAATCCTCTTTCAGCCTTTTTTATATCAGATAGCACCCACAATACATAAACTCAGACTAAAACTCAGTATATAGTTTTTTTTCTTCTTTCCAATCATTCAATAAGGTTTTTTTGTTTGTCTTTAGTTTAGTATAGGCTTTTTAAACAGTTTTTGAGCTAATTGGAATACAATAAACTACACATATACAAAGTGTAAAATTAGATGCATCTTGAGATATTACAAAGCTATGAAACTATCACCATAATCAGAATAATAAACATATCCATCACTCGCAAAATTTTCCTCACGCAGTTTGTAATTCTTTCCTCCTACTCCTCTTCATATGCTCACATCCCCATGACTAATTTACTGTCACTATATATTATTAGTGTTGTGGGCTATACTGACTCCCCCTTGCCAAATTAGTATGTTGAAATACTAACCTCCAGTACATCAAAATGTGAACCTATTTGGAGATAGGGTCTTTATAGATGTAATTAAGATAAATGTGGGTCCTAATCCAACACAAATGGTGTTCTCACAAAAAAGGAGAAATTTGTACATAGACACACACACACACACACACACACACACACACAGGAAGAATACCATATTAAGATTAAGATCAGGATAATGCTTCAACATGCCAAGGAATGTCAAAGATTGTCAACAAACTACCATAAGCTAAGGAAAAGGTGAAAAATGAATGTTCACTCACAGCTCTCAGAAATAACTAATCTTTCCAACACATTGATCTTGACTTTCTAGCTTCCAGAAACGTGAAATAATAAATTTTTGTTGTTTAAACATTATATTTATGGTACTTTGTTACGGCAGTCCTAGTAAACTAATATAACTGGTTTGTATTTACTACACTTTTATATAACTGAAATCATACTGTGTGCACTATTTTTATAGTTTTATACTTTTTTAAATTTTTTTAACATTTTATTTATTTTTGAGACAGGGAGAGACAGAGCAT
>NC_064817.1:60830449-60885225 GCF_023721935.1 Panthera uncia | reverse complement strand
ACAGAATCTGAAACAGGCTCCAGGCTCTGAGCTGTCAGCACAGAGACCGACGCGGGGCTCGAACTCATGGACCGCGAGATCATGACCTTAGCCGAAGTCGGTGGCGTAACCGACTGAGCCACCCAGGCGCCCCAGTTTTATACTCTTTTTATAGTTTCTTTCAAAGCATAATTGTGTTTTGATGCAATAATATTTTTTAGAAAGCCAATAGTCCATTCTGTTTTATTTCTGGGTAGTATTTCATTGCATGGATATACCACAATTTTGTTGTCTATTCACCTGTTGGTGGACTTTTGTGCTCTGTCCAATTTGGGATTATTAAAAATAAAGATGCCATAAGCATTCATGTAAAAATATAACAAAATATGCTTTCATTCCTCGAGTAAATACCAAAAGAGTGTAATGCTTGGATCATACATTATGCATATGTTTAAATTTTTTAGGAAACTGCCAAATAATTTCCCAAAGTATCATTTTATATTCCCACCAGCAGTATATGAGAATTTCAGTTTCTCCATATCATTGCCAATACTTAGTATAGTAAGGCTTTGTAATTATTATTTTTGTAAAGTTCATTTATTTATTTGTTTTGAGAGAGGGAGGGAGGGGAAGATAGAATCCCAAGCAGGCTCTGCATTGTTATCATGGAGTCTAATGTGGGGCTCAAACTCACAAACAGTGAGTTCATGACCTGAGCCAAAATCAAGAGTCGAAATCTTCACCGACTGAACCACCCAAGCACCCCTAATTTTACCTATTCCAATAAGTGTGTAATGATATTTTATTGTAACTGTGAATAAATAGAATTATACTTCTGTTCAATGTGGGCACCTTTTGTCTCTTTATCTTGCCTTACTGTACTGACTAGAATCTCCAAAACAATTTTTAATAGAAGTTGTAAGAATATACATCCTTGTCTTATTCCTGATCTTGGGGGAAAAGCATTTAATTTTTCCCTATTAAATATTAGGTTAGCTATAGGTTTTTCACAGATCCCTTTATTCGTTTCGCTGGTTTCAGACATGTGGGTAAATCCTGTCCATGTTTCTCCATCTTGGTCAGAGATGGAAATCTATTCCCTGACACCATAATTTCTTAGTTGGGCTTATATAACAGCTTTCTGACAGGTTTCCTTTCCTCCAGCCTTGCCCTTATGCCAGAATGAATTTTTAAATATGTAAATCTAATCATGGTATATCCTTAAATAAATCCTTTAATTCTCTTCTCCCCATGGTCTTTTCACCATCTCCCACATCTCAACATGGTATCCAAATCCCTTCCCAACCTAACACCTGCCTCCTTTTTCAGCCTTCCCTTTGCTCCTTTTCCCTACTACAACATTGTATGTTCCCCAAACCCCAGACTACACTTTATTACCCATAAAACCACATAATTTTACCAAACTGTGTGCAGTACCTCATACTGCTCCTTCTGCCTTGTTTGCCTATTTATAATCTATCCAAGGTTCAACTTGAATAGCAACTGCGCTATGAAATCTTCCAAGTTTCCATAAGCAGTGTTAGTCTTTTATTCTTTCATGTTCTCCAAGAAAATTTGTTCGTTGTCATGTGGTGGAATTTACTATAATATGTTGTAAATATTTGTTTGTATATCCCTGGCATACTAAACTGATGATTATAAGGGGCAAGATAAATTGTGTTTTTATTTGAGCCCCTAACCTCTGGCACCTGTGACTCACACAATAGCTGACATAAAACATCTGTTCAGTAAATATGTATTTAATGGATAAGTGGATGGTTAGTTAGATGCTAAATTCCACTTCTAGTTACAAAAAAACTTTCCTCAAAACTCAGTCATTCTCTGGCATAGTTTTCATATTGACATATCACCTATATGATTGCTTACTTAATATTTTTAAATCAATGCATTTCTTTCTTTTACTCCAATACCTATTTTAGAATGTCCTAAGCAATAGTATCTGTAAATTCACAAACTTAATGTTCCAGTTATACCTTCTACAACTTTAATTTATTTAAGTACACACTCAAGTTAATATTCAAATTAAAAGTATTCATCTATGTACAACCTATAATCAGATTATAAACCTATCAGTAGTACACATTACACACTTTAAGAGCCACTGAGTTACATTATTCTGCAATTCTATCACTTTCTCAAGGTCTTATAACTAGCAACAGAACTATAACTATAACTTCCAAACTCCTACATAGAAGGTATTCTAATAGACTGGTATGTATCTCCATGGATACCCATCCAAAAGAAAAATAGATGGATAGAAGCAGACCAAGGAATCAGATGGAGATAATAGGAAAGCTTAGCTTAGGGCAAAGCAGTGAAGATCAACACAAATATATGTGAGATACAGAAAATAGGGGTGGAGCACATTGGCTGAGAAAAGTGATTCATTTTCCTTTCAGAGGTTCTAATGCCAGATGACTCAGAAACCCACAGCAACTTTCATATCCAGCTTCAGGGAATTTTCCCTCTACAGTTTATCCCTGGGTCCTGTCACATAGTATAGCTTATACCTAGCCATTTAGCCTAAGTGGCTCTTGTCCACTTAGCACCTTAGTACCTACTGATCACCCATTTATCCCATCCTCCCCAACACCCCTCCAGCAACCCTCAGTTTGTTCTCTGTATTTAAGAGTCTCTTACTATTTGCTTCCCTCTCTGTTTTTGTCATATTTTTCCTTCCCTTACCCTATATTGATCTGTTGTGTTTCTTAAATTCCACATATGAGTGAAATCATATATTTTTCTTTCTCTGACTTATTTCACTACCATAATACATTTTAGTTCCATCCAAACTAAATCTTTAGTTGTTACAAGTGAAAAGATTCCATTCATTTGATCGCCAAGTAATAATATTCCATGGTATGTACATATGTATACCATACATACATATATACATACATACAATACATACATACATACCACATCTTTATCCATTCATCAGTCAATGGAAATTTGGGCTCTTTCTATAATTTGGCTACTGTAGATAATGCTGTGATAAATATTGGTGTCCTTGTGCCCCTTTAAATCAGCATTTTTTTAACCTTTGGATAAAAAACTAGTAGTGAAAATGCTGGGTTGTGGAGTAACTCTAGTTTTAATTTTTTTGAGGAACATTCCTACTGTTCTCTAGAGCAGCTGTACCAGTTTGCATTCCCACAAATGGTACAAAGTGTTTCCCTTTCACTTCATCCTCTCCAACATCTGTTGTCTCCTGAGTTGTTAATTTTAACCATTTTGACAGGTAGAAGGTGGTATCTTATGGTGGCTTTGATTTATATTTCCCTGATAACGAGTGATGTAGAGCATCTTTTCATGTGTCTGTTATCCATCTTGATGTCTTCTTTGGAAAAAATATCTGTTTACATCTTTTGCCCATTTCTTCACTGGATTATTTGTTTTTTTCAGGGGTGTTGTGTTAGGTAAGTTCTTTATAGATTTTGAATACTACCCCTTTATCTGACATGTCGTTTGCAAATATCTTCTCCCATTACATAGGCTGACTTTCAGTTTTGTTGATTTTTTCGTTGGTGATGTAGGAGCTTTTTATCTTGATGAAGTCTCAATAGTTCATTTTTGCTTTTGTTATCCTTGCCTCCAAAGACATGCCTAGTAAGAAGTTGCTGTGGCCAAGGACAAAGAGGTGGTTGCCTGTTTTACTCTCTGGATTTTGATGGTTTCTGTCTTACATTTAGGTCTTGCATCCATTTTGAATTTATTTTTGTGTATGGTGTAAGAAAGTGGTCCAGTTTCATTCTTCTGCATTTTGCTGCCTCGTTTTCCCCGCACCATTTGCTGAAGAGACTCTCTGTTTTCCATTGTGTATTCTTTCCTGTTTGTGGAAGATTAGTTGGCCATACATTTGTGGGTCCATTTCTCTTTTTTTGACATTTTTTTGTAGCTTTATTGCAAGAATACAGTATATAATACATTTAGCATACAAAGTATGTTTTAACTGATCATATCATGGGTAAGGCTTCTGGTCATCAGTAGGCTATTAGTAAGTTTTGGGGGAGTCCATAGGTAGACGTGGACTTTTGACTGTATGTGGGTCACCACCCCTAACCCTTGCATTGTTCAAGGGTCAGCTGTATATAATCATTGAAAACCAACTCTCAAGTTGTGTTTTAAAGAAAATACATATTTTTATTGACTTCAGATGTTAGGACATCGTAGGTAAGTCTCTGGTTTGAATGCTCAGTAGGGTCAACAGTGTGATGTGTGGGAGGAGGGGTTGTATTTTCCAGCAGGCGCTTCTCCACCCTAATGAACTTCTAATTAGAAGAAACATGGGAAATACCAGCCCCTTCCTCCCCTTCCCCAGCTTCAGGGCATAGTGATGAGAGGTGGAGGGTCGTCTCAGCCCATTTCTGTATTCTCTATTCTGTTCCACTAATCTATGTGTCTGTTTTGTGCCAGTACCATATTATCCTGATGATTACAGTTTTGTAATACAGGTTGAAGTCTGGAATTGTAATGTCTCCAGCTTTGGTTTTCTTTTTTAACATTACTTTGGCTATTTGGGGTCTTTTCTGGTTCCATACATACATATTTATTTATTTTTTAATGTTTATTTATTTTTTAGAGAGAGGGAGAGCACAAGCAGGGGAGGGGAATAGAGAGAGAGAGGAGACACAGAATCCGAAGCAGGCTCCAGGCTCTAAGCTGTTAGCACAGAGCCCGACATGGGGCTCGAACCCATGAACCATGAGATAATGACTTGAGTCAAAGTTGGACGCTTAACTGACAGAGCCACCCAGGCATCCCTTTTCCGTATATATTTCAGAATTGTTTGTTCTAGCTCTAAGAAAAAGTATGCTGTTATTTTGATAATTGCATTGAACATTTAGATTGCTTTTCTTAGTATATACATTTTAATAATATTTGTTCTTACAATCCATGAACATGGAATGTTTTCCATTTCTTTGTGTCTTCCTCAAGTTCTTTCATCACATTTCTATGGTTTTCAGCATACAGATCTTTTACTTCCTTGGTTAGGTTTATTTCTAGGTGCCTTATGGTTTCTGGTGCAATTGTAAATGGAATTCATTTCTCTTTCTGCTGCGTCATTATTGGAGTATATAAATGCAACAGATTTCTGCATGTTGATTTTATATCTTCCAACTTTGCTGAATTCATATTTCAGTTCTGGAAGTTTTTTGGAGTCTTTTGGGTTTTCCACGTAGAGTATCACGTCGTCTGTGAAGAGTGAAAATTTGACTTCTTCCTTGTCTATTTGGATGCATTTTATTTATTTCTGTTGTCTGATTGCTGAGGCTAGGACTTCCAGAACTATGTTGAACAACAGTGGGGAGAGGGGACATCCCTGTCATGTTCCTGACCTTAGGGGGAAAGCTCTGTTTTTCCCCATGGAGGATGATATCAGCTCTGCGTCTTTTGTATATGGCTTTTATGATGTTGAGGTGTGTTCTTTCTATCCCAACTTTCTTGAGGTTTTTTATCAAGAAATGATGCTGTATTTTGTCAAGTGCTTTTTCTACATCTATTGAGAGGATCATGTGGTTCTTATCCTTTTTTACTAATGTGATATATCATGTTGATTGATTTGCAAATATTGAACCACCGTTGCAGCCCATGATTAAATTCCACTTAATCATGGCAAATAATTCATTTAATTAATTGTTGATTTTGATTTGCTGGTATCTTGTTGGCAATTTTTGCATCCATGTTCATTAGGGAAATTGGTCTGTAATTCTTTTAAGTGGGGTCTTTCTTTGGTTTTGGAATCAAGGTAATGCTGGCCCCATAGAATGAGTTTGGAAGTTCTCCTTCCATTTCTATTTTTTGGAACTGTTTCAAAAGAATAGGTATCAACTGTTCTTTAAATGCTTCGTAGAATTTACCTGGGAAGCCATCCAGCTGTGGACTGTTGTTTGTTGGGAGATTTTTGATTACTCCTTCAAATTTTTTGCTGGTATCATATTTAATGCAATCCCCATAGAAATACCACCATTGTTTTTCACAGAGATAGAACAAACAATCATAAAATTTTCATGGAACCACAAAAGACCCCGAAGAGCCAAAGCAATCTTGAAAAAGACAAGCAAAGATGGAGGCATAATAATTCCAGACATAAAGTTATATTACAATGTTGTACTGATCAAAACAGCAGAGTAGCAGCGCAAAAACAGACACATAGATCTTTCTGTGTAAAAAATATTCCAAATAGTGAATTTAATTCATTTGAACTTCCTCCACTTATTTATGCGTCCCATAGTCCATGTCTAAAGTGTTTCCAGTGCATTCTCCCTCTTTCAGGGATCAGGAGGAACAACCCTCCCATACTACAGTGGATTGTTAATATTTGTCTGATAAAATGCTTACTCTTTAATTAAGCATGTTTGAGATCCAATAACTATGGCAATCATACAGTCAAATTTTCTAAGACAGACCCAATTTCAAATACTGTTTCCTATGTGATATATCCTTATAAATAACTAAAAGGCCTGGCAATTACAATACTTTGCCTTCCAAAATATATCTCTTACCTCTGCCACTCATACCCAAAAGCAACATAAAAATAATTTGATAGGCCATGGGACCTGATATTTATTCAGAAGTTGTGATCACTGTGTGTACAGTTCTCTGCAATATGTACAATGTGATACCTTCCCATTCATTCATTCTTTTACACAATAAGAATTTATAGATCACCCATTATTTGCCAGGTAAATGGTGCCAAAGAGGTAAATATGTTATACAAGAGAACAGATATAGAAGTAGACATTATTTTTAAATGTTTATTGATTTATTTTTGAGAGAGAGAGCACGCACAAGCAGGGGAGGGGCAGAGAAAGAGGGAGACATAGAATATGAAGCAGGCTCCAGTCACTGAGCTGTCAGCACAGAGCCTGACATGGGGCTTGAACCCACGAATCATACAATCATGACCTGAGCTGAAGTCAGATGCTTAACCAACTGAGCCACCAAACTGTCCCAGAAGTAGACAAATTATAATATGATGCGATAGGAAAATAGAGTTACATAGCACGTGCTATGGTAGTCAAAAATAGAAAACAGCCAGGTAATTTTGTTTTAAGATAATAAGGAAGACTTAACTAAAGTAAGTGACAGTTGAACTTAGATTTAAATTGTAATTATAAATAACACATACATGATAAATAGCATATTTCTCTAAATAGATACTGTTAGAATGTTGGATTGGGAGGTATTCCATTTTATTATTGACTTCCATTTTGTCAGTCATATATTTCAGTTTCTCTAGAAAGGAATTAAAAAGAAATTTCCTCATTATAATAAACATACCTAAACATACCGGGGCGCCTGGGTGGCTCAGTCGGTTGAGCGCCGACTTCGGCTCAGGTCACGGTCTCGCGGTCCGTGAGTTCGAGCCCCGCATCGGGCCCCTGTGCTGACAGCTCAGAGCCCGGAGCCTGTTTCAGATTCTGTGTCTCCCTCTCTCTGACCCTCCCCCATTCATGCTCTGTCTTTCTCTGTCTCAAAAATAAATAAATGTTAAAAAAAATAAAAAAAAAATAAACATACCCACACATCTTTTTTTTTCCTCCATAAAAGTGGAACTTAACCGTTTATGGTCATCAGGTGAATTAAATTGCATTCCTATTAGCAACCACCCTTTTCAAATATCATCAATAATTTACAAAACATGATATTAAAAAAGAAACAGGAAAAAATAGGAATAAAAGAAATACATTTAAAAAAATGAAAAAGAAATAGGAAAAAATAAAATAAAAAGAAACATAGACTATATATATCCACATGGAGACATACACATGATATGCATGTCTCTGAGCATGTGTATATACAACACACGCACACACGCACACACACGCACACACACTCACCGTTCACATTCTTAGCAAGTTCCACCAGCAGTGACAAAATTGGCATCCAGGATTTCTTGGGTACAATGCTTGATTTGGAGCTAAAAAAGATTAAAGTTCATTGTTAAAAGCTGATTTGAGGTTTTATAAATCATCTAAAACAATTATGATCATAAAAACAGTTTTGATGCATGTGAACTCTGTGACTTTATTAAATGTATTAATTTCACTGCTTTTTAATTAATCCTCTATTAATTCAATACAGATACCCATGTTTAAAGTTTTTACTTTAATTCCACTTAGTTAACATACAGCGTTAGATTAGTTTTCAGGGGTACAATACAGTGATTCGACAATTCCATACATCACCTAGTGCTTATCAGGACAAGTGCACTCTTTAATCCCCATCATTGATTTCACCCATCCCCCCTCCCCCATTCCTTTCTGGTAACCATCAGTTTGTTCTCTATAGTGAAGAGACTGTTTCTTGGTTTACCTCTTTCTTTCTTTTTTCCCATTTGCTCATTTATTTTGTTTTTAAAATTTTACATAAAATAAAAATCATATTGCATTTATCTTTTTCTGACTTATTTCTCTTAGCATAATAGTCTCTACTTCCATCCATGCTATTGCAAATGACAAGATTTCAGTTTTGTTTATGGCTGAGTAATGATTATATATATAGACAGCTTCCTTATCCATTCATCATTCAGTGGACACTTGAGCTGTTTCAAAAGTTTAGCTATTATAGATAATGCTGCTATAAACGCTGGGTCACATGTATCCCTTTGAACTAGTATTTTTTTAATTCTTTGGGTAAATACCTAATGCAATGGCTGGATCATGGAGTAGTTCTATTTTTAACTTTTTGAGGAATCTCCATACTGTTTTCCAGACTGGTTGCGCCAGTTGACATTCCCAACAGTGCAGGAGTGTTTCCCTTATCCACCTCCAAAAGCAACACCTTTTGTGTCTTATGTTGTTGATTTTAGCCATTCTGGCAAGTGTAAGGTGATATCTTATTGTAGTTTTTATTTTTATTTCCCTGATGATCAGTGATGTTGAGCATCTTTCCATGTGTCTGTTGGCCATCTGTATGCCTTCTGTGGAAAAATGTCTTTTTTGTCTTCTGTACATTTTTAATTGGATTATTTGTTTTTTGGGTGTTGAGTTTTATAAGTTCTTTATATATTTAGGATACTAACCTTTTATCAGATATCACTTGCAAATACTTTTTCCCATTCCATATGTTGACATTTAGTTTCATAAATTGTTTCCTTCCCTTGACAGAAGCTTTTTCATTTTATGAAGTCCCAATAGTTTATTTTTGCTTGTGCTTCCCTTGCATCAGGAGACATATCTAAAAAGAAGTTTCTATGACTGATATCACAGAGGTTACTGCCTGTGTTATCTTCTAGAATTTTAATAGTCTCATGCCTCATGTTTATGTCGTTAATCCATTTTGAATTTACTTTTGTGTGTGGTGTAAGAAAGTGGTTCAGTTTCATCCTTTTGCATGTTGCCGTCCAGTTTCCTCAAAACCATTTGTTGAAGAGACTATCTTTTTTCCATTGGATATTCTTCCCTTTGCTCAAGATTAATTGACTGTACAGTTGTCTGTTTTACATTTCTGCATTTTCTATTCTGTTCTATTTAACTATGTGTCTATTTTTATGAGAGTTCCATAATTCTTTTTATCACTACAGCTCTGTAATATAACTTGAAGTCCAGAAATGTGATGCTTCAGCCTTGCTTTTCTTTTTCAAGGTTACTTTGGCTATTTGGCATCTTTTGTGGTTCCATACAAATTTTAGGATTGTTTGCTCTAGCTCTGTGAAAAATGATGGTGGTATTTCGATAAGGGTTGCATTAAATATGTAGATTGCTTTCAGTAGAATAGACATTTTAACAATATTTGTTCTTCTGATCCATGATCACGGAATGACCTTCAATTTCTTTCATCATAGTTTTATACTTTTTAGATTATAGGTCTTTCACCTCTTTGGTTAGGTTTATTCCTAAATATTTTGTGGGTTTTTGTTCAGTTGTAAATGGGATTGATTCCTTAATTTCTGTTGCTTCATTATTGGTGTATAGAAATGCAACAGGTTTCTATGCATTTTGTATCTTGTGATTTTTCCTGAATTCGTGTATCGGTTCTAGCAATTTTTTGTGGGGTCTTTTAGATTTTCCATATATAGTGTCATGTCATCTGCAAATAGTGAAAGTTTTACTTCTTCCTAGCCAATCTGGACGCCTTTTATTTCTGTTTGTTGTCTAATTGCTGAGGCTGGGACTTCCAGTACTATGTTAAATAACAATGGTGACAGTGGACATTCCTGTCTTGTTCCTGACCTTAGAGGAAAATCTGTCATTGTTCCCCCAGTAAGGATGAAGTTAGCTTTGGGTTTTTCTTCACTGCCTAGCAAAAGCATACCATTTGTGACAGGCAAAGACAGTGAACAAATCATTGAAAATCTATTTTTTGGGGAATAGCTAATCCCTAGCTATGCTCTGCTTTAGAGAGAGGTTTGTCAAGCATTCTACATAAGAAAACCTAAACATGATGCCAATAATGGTCCAGAACAAACCAAAGCTATAGACAGAAATGTAACTGCAAGGTTTTTAGCTAGAAACAAGCAGGTGAATTAACAGTAAAATAAAAAGTCTTCATAACCAGACACCATCATTGGTTTCACAACCTTCATTTCATTCCTCTTGAGATAAGTTTGGGAGCAAACTGGGAAACATTGGTTAGAAATTAGATAATACCTGGTCAGAGTTAAAAAGCAAAGTATCTTCTCCAGTCTGTAGATACAGCCAATATGAAATTCAGAAAAGACTCCGAAAACACCTTCAGCTCTGCTTAAATAAGATAGGATTTTTCTCTCCTTCAAGCCCTGAGTAGTTCACACACAATTCACCTCTGTTAAGGAACAGGCAGCTGTACCTTTTCCATATAAATTCCAAATGGCTACTGCTCATTTGCATCCCCTTCTTCAAATCCAGCCATCCCAGTTCCTCAGAGGTTACCTACCTAGAAGCTAAGAAGAAATGTTTTCTCTATGAATGCATAACTTGTCATTGATGAAGAAACAGGCACTCACTCAGCCTTACCTGACCTAGGAAAAAAATTTCTGACCATCTTTCCAGATTTCCATGTCAGTCATCACAATCTCCGTATAATTTATAAGGTATTAACTATCAAAAATAATGGATCTTTTTGGTTAGTATCTTGGCAGATGATGATACCAGTACATTTTATTTGAGAAGCCAGCACATACTTCTCCCAGTAAAACGGCAAAGAGAAAACTGTGAGCATTGGCTCCAGATCCTACTAGAAAAAGGTTACCATTATATTCCATTACAGTTAAAGCTATGTATGTACCTCCTGGATGGCATCCAATCACATAGCACTTTTCCCTCCCTCTTAGTTTTTTTTTCTTTTTTTATTAAAAACATATCCTCTCAATGGCTAGACAGTGGTTTCTAATAAAGAAATAGACTGAAAATCAGCCAGGGGAATGTGTGTTGAAAATAATGGGAGATTTTTCAGAATCACCAGTAACAAGATACTTCTTTGTAGTCAACTTTATGTGTTATGTGACATGTCATAGGGACTGAAAGCTCCAGTCTAATGTATAACTCAGAAGTGCCAGCAAGTGCCAGAAGGTACAAATTAAATGAGAGGAAAGTGCAAAAACAAACCAAAAAAAAAGTGGAGTTATTTACTTAAGACTTGAATAAAGTGTAAGAGTTTTAAGCATGCTCAAGATTTGTCTTCTTTCTCTGAGCTCTTCCTTGAATATATGGAAAAATATTGGGGCATCCCTACAATCTACAAAAAAAAAAACCTTCAAAAGTAAAAGATGATAAGGTAATTAAAGTAGCTTCTTTAGGAAATTAGGTATGTACTTTGCCAATTGTATTCTAAAAGTAAGACATTTTACTCTTCAGTGTTCAGGTTCTAATGAAAGTCAGCATGAAGCAGTTGGAAAAGATGTTCACTTTAGGGAAAAGAGAAGTCTGAAAGGATAAATGGAATGTCAGTAGCATATACAGCAAGGGCCCAAAAGTCATACAGACTTGGTTTCCCATTTCAGATCTACCACTTTCACTTATTCAACAAATATTACTTGAGTGTCTACTATATATTAGATACTGTATTGAAAAAGAATAACATTATTTCTGCCTTCATAGAGCATACACATTATGGAGAGTAATATAAACAGACACTGAACAAATAAATTAAAATAAGAGTATCAGGGGCACCTGGGTAGCTCAGTCAGTTAAGCTTCTGACTCTTGGTTTCAGCTCAGGTCATGATCTCACGGTTCAGGTTGAAGCCCCGCATCAGGCTCTGTGCTGACAGTGCGGAGCCTGCTTGGGATTCTCTCTCTCCCTCTTTCTGCCCCTCCCCTGCTCATTCTATCTCTCTCTCTCCCTCTCCCTCTCTCTCTCTCTCTGTCTCACTCTCTCAAAATAAATAAATAAACTTAATAAAAAGAATATCAGAGAGTGCCTTGAAGAAATTATAATAGGGTAAAGTGACAACAGTAACTGCATATCTACTATAGAATGGATGATCAGGAAAGGTCTCTCTGAATAGGTGACATTTGAAGCTAAATGATGAGAAAGAGCCAGCCATGTGATAACCTAGTGGAAAACTGTTCAAAGCAGAGACTAGATCAAAGGTAAAGGCCTTAAGACAAAAATGAGCTTCACTTATTAAAGGGATGGAAAAACCAATGTACCTGGAGTTTGAGTATGAAAAAGAGTAGTAATAAATGAGGTTGGATAATAGTTAAGAGCCTGCTCTTGGGCATTCTTACCATGGTTAGGTGTTGGATTTCATAAAAACCCACTTAATAACTATGAGACTTTGGGTAAGTTGCTTAACTCTGTGGCTCATTTTTTCACTTGTAAAAGAGATAATAAAAATATCTATCTCCTAAGATTATTGTGAAGATTAAAAGAGAAAATATATGCAAAACACAGTGTCTGGTGCATAGTAAGTATTCAACAAATGTGGTTGTTTTTATATAGTAGAACTAGTCTCCCTATAACTGATTGGGGGCTTAGAATCAGGCTGTATACAAGTCCTGTTTGTACCACTGACTGGCTGTATGACTTTGGGCAAGTTACTTAAAATCCTTAAGCCTCAGTTTTATCATATTAAAATGAGATTAGGATATTTTGTATGATACTTTCTAACACATAATGAACATTTGAATGAATTATTATTATTCAAACTCTATCTGGTCTCACTTCTAAGTGGGAGTACACAGCCACTTTTGTGGAATATTTTTGAAAGAAAAAACTTAGGATTTCTTATCCCCAAAACCTCCCTTTTCTATCCTTAATGATAGAAGTTCCACCATTAAAAATGTGCTTCTTGTGCTTAAGACTCATAGTCCTGGATAGACAAAGCAATACTGGTTAAAGAACACAGGCTTTAGTAACATACAGAAATGGGATCAAATCAGACTGCCACTTATTAGCTCTATAACTGTTCTTCAGCTTGTTAAGCCTCAGTTTTCTTATCTGTAGAATGTGCCTAATCACATGTTATTGTGAAATGCATGTAAAATTTTTAGTACAATATCTGGTACTTGGTAAGTACCATCATCTATATTAGTGTTATTAATAAGTACTGTTCGTTTTGGCTCAGCACCAATTACTTTGGAGTTCCAGCCTTAGAACTATCAGAGACCTCAGAGATGACTGAGAACAACCTGCTTATTTTACTAATAGGGGAATTCAGGCATAGAGGGAGACAGGTATTTGCCCATGTTCACGCAGTGACCAGAAAAGCTAAGTATGAAAAACAGATTTGGGCTTCCAGCCCAAACCCTTTATGGTAATAGCATTCAGATCTTAGCACATTTCGCTGAAAGGAATGGTGGAGACAGAGACAGAAACAGAGAGAAAAAACAAGTGAGCCTATATGCTGTAAGATGAAGCCTGAGGTCATGACATGATCAGTTTTGCCAATTGCAAGTTGCCTAGGCTTGGGTCTTCATTAGCCTTTTGAGGTCTCTGTGGCTTGGACAAGAACATAAGTACCTAAAGGTAGACAGACTAACACATAATTTGGGCAATTCAGGACTTCATAACCCCTTTAAAACAAAGAAATTTGATGTTTTAAAATCAGAATTTTCTTGTACTTCTTTACATGCATTGATAAGTATAGCATAAACTTAATTAAAATAATTGTATTTATTTAGATAGAGGCATCCTTCGCTTTTTAATGATTATTATCTTTAAAATTCTAATCCAGTCCTACCATGGAGCCTGAGGTTTGGTTTCAGGTACACGTTCTCCTTTATTTTGCTCTTTTAATGTAGCACTCATTATCATCTTCCATCACTTTTTAACTTGGTTATTTGTTTGTTTTTGGTTATCCCTGCTTTGACTCTAGAACAGAATCTTTAAAACAGCTTTTTGTCTGTTGTTGTCACCATCAAATCATCAACACCTAGAAGAGTGTCTGGTACATAATAGTTGATGTTCAAGAATTTGTTGAATAAATAAATAATGAATTCTGGGTCCCTAGGAATTATGCCAAACTGTTTCCTGAGAACTTAAAACTGCCTTGAACTGGGGCCAGTCCAGAAGTCCCAGGATCTCCACTGAGGAAGGTGACCCATATTTTAAGCCTTGTTACCACCAACGTGAATGAGGAAGGTAACAAGCTGAGAGTTTACCCTGGACTAGCAAATGGGAGGAGTGAAAGTTCTTTGTAATAAACTCATCATCTGTAAAGTTGGAGCCTCTCCATGATAAGAAGGAAAGGTAGTTTCTATGGCCACACAAATCATCCCTATTTTAGAATCTGTCTTCCATCACTTCTACATTTTAGGCCTCACACTATCTCTACTTCTCTATATTCCTGAAATCACTACCTCTCTGAATGTTTGAGAGAGAAGAGCTTCATTCCTGGATACTCAGGGAAAGAAGTGAAGAAGTGGGAAGTACATGGCTTTTCAAAAATCTGAATACAGAGGAAATTTTTATTCAGTAGTCTGTGCTTTGGATCCCTTGTTGAAATAAACTGCTTCATAATTTAATGTTTATTTGTTTTTGAGAGATAGACAGAGTGTGAGTGCAGAAAGAGCAGAGAGAGGGAAACATAGAATCCAAAGCAGGCTCCAGGCTCTGAGCTTTCAGCACAGAACCTGATGCGGGGCTCAAACCCATGAACTGTGAGATCATGACCTGAGCCGAAGTCGGATGCTTAACCAACTGAGCCACTCAGGTGCTCCGAACTGCTTCATGTTTTAAGAAGCATTTCACCAAGTCCACCAGAATCGGGAGACATTTGGGGAAAATAATCCAAGCATATCGGAAGGAAATGAGAACATAGATTTCCAGTCACTGCAGGCAGTTTTGGAAAAGACAGATATCTGGAAAAGGGCAATGTGTTTTGGACTCGATACACAGAGTAATATTGAGAGTGGAACAAGAAAGTAACAGTTGCAGAGGCCTTACCATGAATTGAAGAATGCTGAGGCTCAAGAAGACAGTTATGTCTGCTTATCCCAACCCTGCTTCAGTCATTTGAATTAACCAGACTCTTTTCCTAAGATGTAAATATCACTGGGAGGATTAAAAGCAGTGGGTGGAGGGATCAATCATTAACACTTCAGTGTAAATCTATTCTACCTGTCATTGTCTTGACAGAGGTTTATGTATTGTTTTTGGTCCAGAAAGAAGCAATATTTCTGAAGAGGAGAGATGTCAGAAAGGGTCACAGGAAAGACAGAGTTTTGGAAACCATGGAAAATATAAGATGCAGGAGTTTAGAGGTGGAGACAGAGATGGAAGAAGGTTAATGGATATATTAAAACAAACAACATTTGTCTCCATTTTTTCGGAATACCTGGCCTAGAAGGTCATGAATGACAAAGTTCCTATAACTTTAAAAATGACCTAGGGTTGATCATGCTGGTAAGGGTGTCAGAAAAGACAGTATTTATCATTTCATGAGGGAATCAACACATACAATGGTTTATGAGATGCTGACATTGCTTTCCCTGAGAGTTAGAAGGTATGAGAATGATAAATGGGAATTCCCTGTGTTGCCACCCTGGGATCAATGCCTATTCTAGTAATTGATATTGATCTGGGAGCTATCCAGCTCCAAAATCATCTCATTGTTGTCAGATGGTCTGTTTGCCCTGACTTGCTCCAGGACTCCTAGTTGTCATAGGGAATTTAATCAAATATGAGAGGTCAGATTCAAGGGTTGGGTTGGCAAGAAGCCCCAAATAAATCAAAGCCAAACTGGATGAATCAGAGAAGGCAGTAGTTAATCTTTCAGCTTGATTCCTGAAAAGTCACCCAGGGGCTTGCCATTTTAAATTCTGCATTAGTCTTCAGACAGCCTCAAAAACAAAGTATTAAAATTGACTTTAGATCAAATATATTTTAATAATATTTTTTTAAATTTTTAATGTTTTTTTTACATTTATTTTTGAGAGTGAGAGTGAGTGGAGGGACAGAGAGAGAGGGGAACAGAAGATCTGAAGCCGGCTCCACGCTGACAGCCACAAGCCTGAAGCAGGGCTTGAACTCACAAACTGCTAGATCTGGACCTAAGCAGATATTGGATGTTGAATCAACTGAGCCACCCAGGTACCCCCTTAATAAGTTTTTTCTTAAAGGATGGAGGGAAGGTAAAGGAAAAATGGCTCTGGGTGCCTATAAATAAAGGCAAAGTTTAATAAATAGTTGACCAAAGTATGACTACTAGATAATCCAAACATATTTATTACACTTGATAAGCATTTGAAATCCAAGTTGTAATGAAACTGAATTATTTCTTTTGCTTTTAAATTTGAAATAAAAATCAATTTTATATTTCTTACATTTTGTTTGTTACATTGTCCATATGAAAAAAGTTTTTTAATAGCAAGTTATATTAATCATAAAAACTGAAATTAGTTAAAATAAATTGAAATATGGAAAATTAAACAAAACTAAATATGCAAATTACACAGAAGGAAACTGATTTGTTGATATATTTTATGTCAACTTGCTTAACATATCCCATTAAACTTTTTGGTGTCATAATCCTAAAATTTTATAATTTTGAGGGCCAAGGGCACAAAGTTACATGTAGTTTATACTTACAAGTGGGAAGGAAAGAATACTAAAAAAAACCCAAAAGATTATTCATACTTTGATTACTAATTTGATCTTACAACAAAACCTAACAAGTGAACTTAGCCTAATTTAACCTAATTTCATCAAACTGAATCTAATGCTTATATATTCTGTATATAATGTTTTCACAAGACAATACAATGCATGATTAGTTTTAGGACTTTAGATCACAAAGAAAAACTAATGCTATTTTTGAAAATTTATTTTCATTATTGTTCTACTGTTTTAGCATTTTTTTTAAATTGGTTCCTAACCCAGGCTCAGATTTGGCCATTTTTATCCTAGTAAGGAAACAGATTTTACAAAAGAAACTAGGCAATTTACTGTACATCAAGCCTGGTATTGTTTTTTGTTTATTTCTTTATTTAATATAGACTAAAATTAAGTCAGGATTTGGTATTGGAGCATCCAAAAATTCTGTTCTGGGCTTGGATACTTTTGATTTGCAGAATCAGAATGAAGACATTCTCCTCATTCAGTAAGGTCTATAGAGTTGTTGGAGAATGTTACACAAGCAAATGTTAATACCAGAAGGAAAAAATAACAATTTGTAATTAACCAATTGGTATAAAAATGTTGGATGGTTTCCATTAGTGGTAGGGATTTATACATATATGGTAACATTTGATTTAAAGGATTAATGTAAGGGGAAGTTGGTGAAAGGGCAGGTGAAATAAGTTATGGGTATTAAGTAGTGATGTAGAGGATGGTTGAATCACAGTATTGTACACCTGAAACTAATGTAGCACTGTATGTTTACTATAACAGAATTAAAATATAAAGGATTCATGTAGAAAATGTACATTATGCTCATGTTTTAAACTTAAAAATCAGTATTTTTAAATCTATATAACATAAAGAAAAACAAAGGTTAATGAGAGTTTTAAGAATTTGATTATCATTTGGGGTGCCTAGGTGACAGAGTCAATTAAGTGTCCGACTTCAGCTCAGGTCATGATTTCACAGTTCCTGTGCTCGAGCCCTGTGTCTGGCTCTGTACTGACAGCTCAGAGCCTGGAGTCTGCTTGGGATTCTGTACCTCAATCTCTCTCTCTCTCTCTCTCTCTCTCTCTCTCAAAAATAAATAAACATTTAAAAATTAAAAAAGAATTTGAGTATCATTTAAAATATTTATTTTTTATATTATCGTTTTATGGTGTTTTTTTTTTTTTTTTCAAATCACTTCCTGACACATGAATTATTCCCGGAAGTTTTACTTTAAAAGTCTTAGCATTTTTAAATTACCATATCATCCGAATATTTTAAAGATTGATCAATACACATTTTAAGAATATTTCTATTGTTTCTCAATGTTTAATTTTGTGTGTGTGTGTGTGTGTGTGTAGAATGTAGATGAGGGAATATACTTTCATTCTTTCTGACATGAGCACAAATGTAGCACCTTTCAAAATATACTGTGCTCAGAAGCTCCATTTACATGTCTTAATATGCTTAAATCTACATTTCATCCAATAAACAGTAAAAAGTTTTAAAGATTATTTTGTTTCTTTTATTGTTTAAGGGTGTTACAAAAAAAATGCTTTCTCTTCTTTTGCATATATGTAAATATTTATTTTGATTGCTCCTGAACTAACACCAGTTTAGCAGCTTCCTAACTACATTTTGATCCAAAGCATCATATGAAAATCATGGTATTTTGCAAGTTTTAAAAATGCTTAAGAAAATGCAAATTCTAAATTCTTATGTGTTTTGTTTTGTTTTGTTTTGTAAGCGATTGTTTTATGGGGTTCCCCCCCCAATATGGTCATGACCTGGGCACAAATTTAGCATATTTCTACCTGCATTGTACTCTGAAATTGCATACAAATGATACGATACTTTTAAATTTACAGAACCTCCAAAAAGAAATAAAATATAAATGCAAGTGCTAGGGATTATTTTCTATTGTTTTGTTGTTTTGCAGTTTTTCTGAGTTTTATTGTATTGGTTTAGTTTGGTTTACGAATTTATTCTCAATATGCTCCTGACCTGGCCACAAACTCAGCAGCAACCTGGCTGCATTGTGCTCCAAAATTTAACATGAAAGAATAAGTTATTTAAAGTTACAGACCTCCTCTCCCCCCAAAAAAATTTATTAATGAAAATTTTAAGCAAGATTTTAAAATGTGCTTTATGATTTTATTTTGTGTTATTATTTTGTTGTTAATTTTTTCAATTTGCTCCTAACCTGGGAATAAATGCATTGTGCTCCAAAATATCATACGAAGAATATTATATAGTATCAGCCTCTCAAAAGAAAGATAATTAAAAATTCTAAGAAAAAAATGTTGGTGTTGCTAGTTTTTTTAATGGACATTTGTTGTTTTATGTGATTTTTTATTCTGTAATTGTTTTGAACACTGCTTTCCGGATTTGAAATTTCATATGAAAATCTTAATGTAGTGTAAAAAAAGGAAGATTAAAAAGAACTGACACTGCTGGTGACTACAATTGTGTAAATCCAGCTAATTTTGCTTCTTCCCATCCATATTTATGCAAACACAATTTATGTTTCTGTTTTCAAAACATATACAATGAAATTTGTCAGTTCTTTTAAATTGGATACACTTCTTACCAATAATGTTAGGCTACAATATGTTCTTATGCTAAAAATATACTCTATAATAATACAAAAAAAGGAAAAAAAGAGTAACATGTATCAGTAGTAACACAAAAGTTTTTTTTTAAATAATCCCTGAATTTGTTCTATATTTATAGGCCCAACCTAATTAACAAATGTTACCAGAGTGGAAATATCTTCTTAAAAAATTTACGATAATCTTTATATCACTGAAGCAAAGGCCACTAGCCTCTTATATAATGTGACACAATGAAATTATAACCCAGCAGAAGAGTTTGGCAATCTCTTTTGGTTGTTGTAATTAGACCTGACCTATAATTATTGAACAAAACAGCATATGCACAATAAACATTCAAATAAATGTATCTGACTGTATTCAGTACATTAATCTATTTTCAGTTATCACTAGCTTCAAATTGTTTCTCTTATTCATAGCATAGGAAAAATCCTAGGAAAAACCATATCTGGACAGTTCTCATTACCTAAAAGGTGGATTCTAGCATTAATTCACCACCATTATGTGTTGTTTGATCACTAACTTCCTCTTGAATAGCTGGAAGGGAAGGCTTTGTCGTCAAAGGTATTTCAGTCTTAAACAGGGATTCCATCTTGATATGGGTATTAACATAGAAGGACTTCTGAAAAGACTCAAGGGTGAAGTAATAGATAAAAGGGTCAAAGCAACAGTTCAGAGTTGCAAGGCACAAGGTGATTGGGTACATAATCTTTGCAAATCTTTCCAACAAGCAATTGGTAATGGCTTGGGAGCGCACTAGGGCATACAGGAAGAGGACAGAGTTATAGGGTACGAAGCATACCACAAAGACTGCCATATGAACTGTGATCATCTTCAGCACTTTTTTCTTATTGGTTCCAATTTGAGACAGTGTAGCAGGCTTGCGGAGGGTTCTTAGCACCACAGAAGAGCAAGAGACATTTAAAATGAGAGGAATGATGAAACCAACAACTTCAATAAATATGGTGATCTTGGACAGATAAGTCTTCCAGATACGTTTGGAGAAGCCCTCAAAACAGGTGGTGGTTGCATTGTTGACGTTAGTAGTGGAGAACAAAGAGGCTGAAATACCACCACTGAGGACTAGGATCCAGACTCCAGCACACACAATGGCAGAATTCTTCCTTGTCCTAATGGTACGAGATCGGAAGGGATAGACAATGGCCAGGAAACGATCCACGCTAATACAGGTGAGGAAGAGCATGCTCCCATAGATGTTGGTGAGGAATGCAGTCCCAGAGATCTTGCAAAGGGTGTCACCAAAAGGCCAGTGACGGTTGAAATTGTAAAATATTTTGAAAGGTAGAGTGCAAACAAAGAGCAAATCAGAAAGGGCCAAATTGGTGATGAAAATAGCAGTCTCACTTCTCATTTTCATTCGGAAGCAGAAGACAAACAGAGAGGCACTGTTGGTTATCAGACCCAGGATGAATACAACACTGTAGACAGCACCATTCAGATTATACTTGAAGGAATCATCAACAATGCAAGTATTATTGGCAGTAGCATTGCCCAACCTGGGTCTGAAGCTTGAATTTAAATCTTGAAATTGAAAGTCAATGAATCTTCTGTCACCCATGGATTTTTTTCAGAAGGCCTGCTGCCTGCAGGGTTCACCACTTTGAGACTAGAGACTGGTAAGAAATATTTTCCTCCTATGGGAGACAAGATGGAATGAATAATCAAATCTGCCTTCCATTCATTTCTATGGAGTAAAAGATATTCTGTTCACCCAGACTGGAAACAATATACACATTCAATTTGGTTTGACAAGTATCTTTTGAGCACCTACAATATGTTAAAAGGTACTACAGGAATATGCTGCAAGAGTGGGAGAGATCACACACAATATAACAAATGCAGTACTGTATGTAGCATTGCAATGAACAGAAATAAGATATTGTCTACATGAGAGCCCAAGCAGGGATGGGGGATGGAGGTGGGGAAACGGGCCTTTGATAATTAAAACAACACTAATAGTTTGAAATTTTTATGGAATTTTTTAACTTTCAAAAATGTGTTTTATTTGATTCCCACAAGAACATCATAAGGTAGGAAGGAAGATAAGAATTTATCACATTATAGAAGAAGAAACTGAGGCTTATGTAATTTAGAATTATGATGTCAGAATTAGGAGAATGTGTAAATGGCACCATCAGAACCAGAATTCACCTTTTTTTATTCATAACCAAAGAATTGTTAAACTAATCTAAATTATTTTGTTTCTTTTCTAATATTAGTAAACCTTATTGTCTAATTATTAGTTCTATTGCAAGACTACAGGTCGATATGAGACCTCCAGGACATGCCCTTAAAAAACTTTTAACTAAGCTTATTTTTTAATGTCTATTTATTTATTTGAGAGAAAGAGCAAGGGAGAGGCAGAGAAAGAGGGATAGAGAATCCCAAGCAGGCTCCGCACTGTAAGCACAAAGCCAGAAGTGATCCCATGAACCGTGAGATGATGACCTGAGTCAAATCAAGAGCCAGACTCTCAATTGACTGAGCCACCCAGGTGCCCCTCTGACTAAATTATTGAAGTAAATAATTCATCTTTTTCTTCTAAAACATGAATTCAGAGATCATGGATTCCTCAGTTAATTAAAGCTTCTGGTGAAAAGATTTTTCACTGTATTACATTGTCTTTCTAGAGCAATAATTCAAATAATAATCTCAGAGTTTCCCTCTTGCAGATTGTAGTCCCCTTTCCAAATCTCTCTCAAGCTAAATGCTTAGCCTAGGATGTCTTCTTATCCCCCTCCCATTCCATCAGTTACTTTCATGCCTTCAGCTCCTAAAACGGCCTTAATCAATGGAACCTTCTCTGGCTAAATATAAGTGAAGTGTGAAAGGTAGATTTGACATAAATGCCCATTTCTCTGCCACACTGTAAACTTTGATCTGACCAGTTACATGCCCTTTGATTGCCCCTGCTTATACATATGGCAGTCATTAACTTAACCATTTTTTTTTTTTTTTTTTTAGTATCTGGGCCAACATTGTTCAGAGGTGCATACAGAAGTCTTTCTAAATTTCTCGGTTAGTAGCTGTCATTTGATAGGAACTGCTTTTTGAATTCTCAATAATGCAAAATGGAGAATTCTTTTCAATGAGGAGGATATGCAATAAAAGTGGTCTTTGCTCCTTGACATATTCAATAATGGATTTTCACATGATTATATTTTTTATTTTATTTTATTTTATTTTATTTTTTAAAATATAATTTATTGTCAAATTTGTTCCATATAACACCCAATGCTCATCCCAACAAGTACCCTCCTCCATGCCCATCACCCACTTTCCCCTCTCCCCACCCCCCAACCCTCTGTTTGTTCTCAGTCCTTAAGAGTCTTTTATGGTTTTCCTCCCTCCCTCTCTGTAACTTTTTTATTCCCTTCCCCTCCCCCATGGTCTTAAGTTTCTTAGGATCCACATATGAGTGAAAATATATGGTATCTTTCTCTGCCTAACTTATTTCACTTAGCATAATACCCTCCAGTTCCATCCACATTGCTGCAAATGGCCAGATTTCATTCTTTCCCATTGCCAAGCAGTATTCCATTGTATATGTAAACTACACCTTCTTTATCCATTCATCAGTTGATGGACATTTAGGCTCTTTCCATAATTTGGCTATTGTTGAAAGTGCTACTGTACACATGATTATATATTTTTTTTAATTGAAAGGCATTTATCTGAAATCATTTCTCCTTACATTACTCTTTCCTTCTAACTCCCAAGGAACAGGTGAAAGGGCTATTTTATATAACAGAAAATGGAGTGGAGGCAGGAATCTGCCAGAGATGCAGAAGCCTGAAGTCACTTGAACCAGTGTTTGCGCTGAGAAAAAACTGATTTGGGGGGAAAAAAAAAACACTCGCTGACTGCAGTGCCTAGAGGAAGAGATGACCTTGACGAGATGACTTATGGGATATGAATCAAAAAGTTGTTATTTTTTAATCGCAAAAGTTCTCAAGTTAAGATTGGAAACTTGTTATTCTTCAATTCTCATTCAAAAAATCTTTATGGAGTGTCTTCCCCCTCCCCACCCCCTGAGCCTAACACTGCACTAAGATCATATTCTTTCTTGGCCATTTCATCTCACAGGCCCAGCTCAACTCTTGCCACAATCAACCTTGATATGTAAAAGCAAAGTATAGTAGGAACCTTGACCAAGTAAGGTCCAGAATGGGAAGAAACAGACAGTGGACAAATATAAATAGGTGAGGAGAGCAAAAGAGGAAATAGGAAAGTAGCAAAGAAATTAAAACAAGAATTGAAAGAATAAAAAAAGATAAAAGAAAAAGGACCTTGCTGGGTAGAGGTCAGTGCTGTCATCTAATTTGTATTTAGGGCCTTGGGAGATATTTCTGGCTCACAATTCCTCAAATCCCATCCTCTATACTACTTTGCTTCATCTAACTCCTTCCAGTTTTCTCATAAAGAACTGTATGCAATCACTATGTTTAAGGTCACTGAAGCTGATCGGCAAAAACAGGAAGAGCCTGAAAAAATCTGTCATTGGGGTTCATATCTCACTTTGGGAACTATAGACCCAAGTTTCTGCAGATTGTTTCACCAATGTGATAGAAACAAAAATAAATGGAAAAATTCTCAACTGCTTAAACCACTTTATATACTATTTTTAACATCCCCACTCACTATGCATTAGTATGGAGGCCTTTTTTTTTTCATTGTTGAAAGAAATCCAGTTAGTCAAAAATATTCCTCTATCGTAAATTTAAACAATCTAAAGAAATTAAAGGACTGAAAAATCCCTAATATTAAACCCAAGCTTAATTTACTATAATCTGCTTGCACCTGCCTTCTGCAATAAGTAAGGCCAAAAATATTATTTGGAAACTGCTTTCATAATAGATGCCTTTCCAACTATTCCCAGAGTCCCTACACTCTGCCCACTGATATCTTTTTTTACACAGCATTCTTCTAGCTCACTGGCTTTTTATCATTTTCTACTTCCCAAGATGGTGTGTTTCCAATAGTTGAAATTTGTCTCCCTAGTTTTCCATTCAGTTTTATTTCTCTCAGCACACATACACTATACCAACAACAGGCAGTCTGGCACTTCTACTTTGGTGCTTTGAGTAACCAAATCCTGTGGGAGAGAAAGGACTACAAACAAGAAAGCATTACAGTCTCAATCCTGAAGACAGGGCATGGGAAAACTGCCACTAAGGCTCTATTCATAAATTTCCTTTGCTTGAACACATAGCACCTTTGCTGTCTAGCAGTGAGGGTGTGGTGTTGGGAATTAACACAGTATTGGAAGCAAGGAGTTTTATTTCTGACTCAGACACTAGTTCACTCTGTAACTTGACTATACTGTTTCTCTTCCCTGTATAAACATTACCTCTAAGCCTCACAACCAAGGATAAGAAGATTCAACAGGCCTTAAGCTTGCCAGTATCCAGTCCTACCTAATCACAAAGAAACATTATAGAAGATTTTTTCCTGTCCTATCCAACTGGACACCTATGTCTCTGTTTTTCTTAGTAAACTGAACTTACTAAGCAACATATCTTTCTCCTAACACCATATATACCTTATATGTCAGAAAGCCCCCTGAGAGTTTCAACCTTTACACAATTTTGTCATAAATAGGACAATCCAGGAGGGTGCCCTCAAAAGGCCTATTTTTCAATGAGCTATGGTTAAAAAATATCAGAGAGGCATTTGGCTTTCAAGCTGATTCTGAAGAAGAATCAATGATATTCAAAAGACAAGGTCTCTTCTGACTGGCTTCCTTTTGACTAAAAGAAACTGTTTTTAACCATTAGATTTTCACAAATGGCTAACATATTGTGCACTGAATGAAGGCAAAGGGCCAACATGAGCTTCAGATGAGATGAGGAAGAGAAAATATAGGCTGATGCAGTTAATTACATATTCTACTGCAAGTAGCCATGTGGCTATTTTCTTGTAAAGAATTTTGCATCCAATCATTCTAATAATTAATCACCTAGGGAGTTCAGAGTGCAGGGCGGATGTATTTTCACTGACCATGGTTAGGAGGCAGATCACTTGGAGGTTGACCAAAGGGAAATCTGACCCTCAATGAAATTTTAAATTTGACATACACATATGGAGTCAATTCAAACAGTTCACAGTAGTGTGACCATTTTTTTTAACATCTAATGATGATGTAATATGCCATATTTGGGATCTTTGGCACTCCTAGAGGAAGTGGAGTTAGCTTTTTGACCCTATAAACATGAACACCAAAATCACTTCACTAAATGCTAAACTTTCAGATGATACATTCAAAACAAAGTTCTAACTTCTGGCATATTCCCAGTAGCCTAGAAAGACTAGCTTGGTTTTGTTCACTACAGAAGATAGTCCATAGCATAGGAAAATAAGGCCTTGGAGGTAGAGTATACTCATATTCTCTTACCTTGCTCCTTTTTTAATGAGCTTGGATCAGATCAGAGTGCTTCTGATCCCCAGAGAACTTCCTCTTTCTCCTCTGGTTAAAGCTTAGGAACATTGACACAATAGTTTTCAGAGGAAGCTAAAACCTATTGTGTCCTTGCCTATAAATAACTAGCAGTGAAGCAAAGTAAAAAATACAAAAATGTCACAAAAATATAGATCAAAACCGTTCTCCTGGAGTAATAGGGAATATGTCCACACTGTTGCTTCTCAGATTAGAGTGGCTGCTAACAGATAAGACCAAGTCACAAGCACAGGTCATGATCATACACATGATTCCAACTGATGTTCCTATGCATTGGTTGATGGTTCATAATAGTTTTTAAAATACAAGTTAGTCTTATGGCATTACATATGGAGGAAACCATAAGTAAATATTTTACTCCAGAACTGAGCTGGGAAATTGATCTCTATCAGGTCTCATGTCAAGCAAGCCAAACTGTGTGTCAAAGGATTAGATTGATAAGCATCATTTACTTTTTTTTCTTGGGTGGGGAGGGGCAGAATGAAAGGAAGAGAGAGAATCTAAAGCAGGCTCCATGCTGGGCATGGACCGGGCTCAATCTCAGGACTGTGAGATCATGACCTGAGCTGAAATCAAAAGTCGGACGCTTAACTGACTAAACCATCTAGGTGTCCCCATTTATTTTTGATGCAAGAATTATCCTTTTAAAAATCATTTCTCTATGTTGACTTTGATTTGCACTGAGATTATTATGACTGTTTTGCTTCCTCACTTTATTTGAGAAGAGCAGGAAATTGACACAGGTCCTAATCAGAGCAGAGCCTATCCTCAGTGATTAACTTGACACATCCAGTTAAATCCAGTCTCTCACTAATCTTTCATTTGATGACACAGTCTACTCTTTGAAAAATAATATTGTTTAGTGCTCAACACGATGGGGCCAAAGATTGCATCAACCCTACTAAAGTATAATTTTCCCTAATAGTTATAGAGTAAAACAACTGCAGAGAAATTGCTTAACCTAATATTATGAAATTGTCTAGAGTCTTGAGATTCAATATCATCTCAGAGAAGCCCCAGGCTTTTTCGGAAAAATTGTGGATATTCATTTCCAAAATCTGTAAGTTCATACATGCCAACTGGGAATTTGGCTTTATTACACATATTTAAACAGGCAAATTAGTTATTAATTTGCATACCAATTCATCTGACATACTCGGATACTGATTTTGATAATATGAATAAAACTATATCTCCCATAATCTAAAGGTATATACCAATGGCATAGAGGGCTTAAACCAAAGGATCAATATACATCTACACCAAAATTGTCTGATTACAATAAATGATTACAACACCTCCATTTATTCTGGGGTTTGGGGTCTTATCATCTATAATAAATTGGAAGTACAGATTATACACACAAAAAAAAGTTGCAGAATGTAATTAAGAATTTGGAGAAAGTTATTACCAGGAGAGCGGTCCTCACCATATCAGTTCAAACAAAATTCTGGCACCAATTGTTAGGAATTTCCTCCAATGAATGCTGTGAAACAGAATTAGTCACAATAGTGTGCCATGGAGAGACCTTACCAATAAATGTATACAAAGATTATAAAGTAAAGAAATTTATTATATGATATAAATCAGAGTAAATTAAAGCCAACATATTTTAAAGTGGTACCTAAATGTTTCGGATTTTATTATTACAGAATTGCAGATAACATTTTATTTTTCAAACCTGTCACTGATGAGCCATATTTTATTATAGTGACAAGCATAAATTCCATGAGTCTGTATAACCTATAATCATTAAAGATAACTAGTGACAAAAGGCATAAAATACTTCATCCACTTCCATAAGGTAATACATTACATTAAAAAATAATTGAAAAAAGGAGATTTATATTTTTTGCCCTGAAATTATATTGGTTCTTTGTTTTTTTTTCTTTTCTTTTCTTTTTCTTTTTTTGTCTGGCAAAACCTGTTACTATTAGACAGGGGCCTTGACAGAGGAAAATGAAAGAAGACTGAAACAAAGGTGGAGACCACATTGCCTTGGCTCTAACCTGCACCCCCACCCCAGCTGGATGTCTTTCTCCCCTGAACTACAGTAATATAAGCAAGGCTTCAATTGCTGGGTATTAGCACACTGACAATCATTGCTGCTCCTACTATGATGTACTAGGCCTAGCATGTTCTGTAATACCTTCAAATCACAGCTCTGCCCAAAGTACTGGCATAGAACTAGAAATACTCAACAGTGGAATTCTTACCAATACCACCTGCAGTTGAACACTATTCATTTACCGCCTGTAAAATAGAACCATCTGCCAGTGCCAAACTTACACCATTGTCACATCTCACCCTCTTCTGAACAGAAGTGGCCTAAACAAAGCAGACTGGTAAATAATACCCCACTCCCCTAAAATGATTTTTCTATGATCTAAGATAACCAAAACAAAAAACCACAGTCATTAGGCAATCTAAAATATATTTGAGATCACCTTAATATTAAGGAGAATTGATTTTTCACACTCCTCTAGAAAACAGTACTTTTGAAATGAAATGAACATCATTTTATGGTTTTATCATAAGAGAAGACAAAAACATTAGCATTCGTTTCTTTTATGGCTTTAACAATAGAAACAGATTATGAAGAAAACTTATTTTTATTTGGAATACAAGCAAACTAGGAAGTTCAAATACCCAGAAGTTTCCATACTTTCTATTAATTCAATATGACTACATCCAGCCCCATTACTAACTATGTGAGAGCAAGTTGCAGTCCTTTTTTGGACCTCAGTTTCTATTCTCCTTCCACCTTTGGCTTTGATTGACAGCAGTCTTCAACTGATGCTAAGGCAGCGGCCTCACTGGCTATTCTCTCCTATCAGGTGTTTGCATTTGTTCCTATTTGTTAATGCAAAAAAGTAAAAATAATTTTTCAAAGTCTGAGATAAAGGAAATTAATTTTATTAGATTCAATGAAATTATTGCTAGATTTATTTATTTTAATTGAAGTATAATTGACATACAACATTGTATTAGTATTGGGTATACAACATAATTATTCAAAATTTGTAAATATTGCAAAATGATCACCACAATAAGTCTAGCTAACATGTGTTACCATACATAGTTGAGATTTATTTTAATATCAGAAGTAAATATTATTAGTTAGTGCCAGATGCGAAGAATACAGATCAAGACGTCATTATATCTTAAAGTCTTCCTAATGCCCTCTTTTTCCTCATCCCTTTTGTGCCCACATCAGCAGACATATTGGTTCAATTGTATAGATTTTAATCCTCAACCTTTTCCACCTATTCCCCAGTCACATCTCTCCTCAAAATATAAGGTTGTCAAAGTACTGCAGAACATAATGACATAGAATTAGTAGACTGCTTACGCTATCCATTGTTCTAGTAACAAATTACTTACCTACTAAAAGTGAGGCTGGATTCCCAGTGGTAGGTGACCTATTAATCTCCCAATTTTCAGTACTAATATTCACAAATATATTATAGGTTTTTCCCCTCCCCTTAAGAAGGCCAAGATAAGACTATAGATGATGACCATACACACAATAAAAAAAAAGACAACTACACAATTAGGCCCTGACCACACCACAGCAAGGGCAACAATTCTCACTGTATTTTTTCTCAAAGTAAATGGGATAAACAAAGATTTAGCTAAGCTTGCCTGAGTGTTCCTGAAAGCATCTTCCCATTCCTCTCTTGAACTCACATAGTACAAACTCTGAAAGGCTAGTCTGATTGTTCCAGTAGGGCTTTCATTCACATCTCTGATTGGCAGGAAATGCTTTAGAGTGTAGATGCCATCAAGTGTATCAGCTGAACTCATCCTTTTTAGCAAGAGTGCAACTTTTCATCTGTGACATGGCAAAAAGATTTATAATCTATATTAATGGGGTATGTTTGGAATTTTGTTCTGAAAAATAAACATGTTTCAAAGACACCAGATAATTTGGAGCTTAGGCTATTATTGTTGTCTTTATGTTACTCAAATAAAAAGAAATATGGTATAATTTGGTAAGGTAGCAAAGTAAATAACTCCATGAATCTCTGAATGTTCTAATCTTCAGATTCATCTAGTCTTTTCTGTGCTGGAATAATAATGAATTACACTGCTGTATTTCCTAAAGCAAGGTAACTAAAACACAATATTTATCAATTCAACAAGATCTCATTGCTAAAAATCTTTAAAATATCCAACATATACAAAAAGAGAGTTTTAAATGTCACATTATTGCATTTGTATGGAAAACAGTGATTAATTTCACATATAATAGCAAATTTAATTTATGCCACAATTAGTTTTGCATTTTAACATGTCTCTTCTTTTATGGTCAAGCTCATGAATTATTCAGTACAGCAAATGTCACATTTTCCATAAATCAATTAAACATCAAAGGCATACCATCACAGATAGTTTTACTAGAAGAAACCTCATCATAATAGAAACCACATTAGCTCACAATCAATTGTAAACCAAAGAAATATAAAGCTAGCCAAAAGAATTTCTAAATTACTCTGTGATTTTAAATATGCTCTTCAGGGCAACTGTGTTTACATGAAACAACAGCCTGAAAATACAGTATCTCTTCCACTGAAACAATATTATTGCCATAACAGTAGAAATTCTTGCTTGTTTTAAACAATTCAACACTACGATCCTTATTCAGCACTTCAGAGTTGAAATCTAACTTCTTTCCCCACTCAAAGTATCAGTGTTTCTGCTGAAGTTTGTTATGCCACCCCCATCCCCCAAACACCCAAATCAAATCTTGCTCGAAGAGACTTACCCCAAGAAAGAGTGTGCAAGATGAAAGAATGTGCTCATGCCTGTAGACAATTAGCTAATAAACATGTAAATGGACAACTTGCACTTTAAAAGTGCATATTTTAGTTAGTTTGTTTTTTTTTTTAAACAGGGAAAGGTTAGCCCAGCCCAAAGTAACAGACTCTGGGCTACCGAAGCTTCTTAAAACAAACCGTTCCTTCTGAAAATATGAGCTTATTTACATTTATCTCTTTTCTTTGTTAAGGAATGGCTCTCTTGAATGCTGTAGCCGGCATTCCTTTAACAAACGGGACACAAGAAAAGGCCTAGAGCGAGCGCTGGGGGAACTCTTGGGGGTCTCAATAGGAAATGCTTTTCATTGGATAAGGAGGCATTATTAGGAGCCAAGATCCCGCCCAATCCCCTGTGCTCCATCGTTTCCTTAGTCACCAATCACTGGACTGAAGAAGTTTTTCCTTAAAGAGCATTGCCCAGGAAAAGCAGTGTTCACAGTCAAGAATTAGCAGCTTAAGTGCCACTTACAATATAAAAAGTGTCTTCCCTGACCAATTAATCCACAGAGAAAGCCTGTGTGCCTGTTTTTGCTGCAGAACTGCTATCTGTCTACAATTCTAATGGGCAGGAGACAAAACTCCAAACTGGGAGGAGTGTTTTAATTATGAACAGCTCATGTTTGCTCCAATTTGATTAAAATAATTACAACAATATTGATAATAATAAGTAGGGGGCAGAAAAAGGCAAAAGTGAATAGTACCATTAATATATTCTTATACTATGCAAAATTAAACCTCCCATCAACACACACACACAAAAACAATACTATACTCACTTACTTAAGCCAGTGAAGTGCCCTCAGTTGGTACCGGGGTCTCATAGTTTTAATGCCCACCTTCCATGGACTTAGGAGTGCTCTGTGGCAAAAGGAGGGTCTGCATTTTTCTTAAATAACTACCTGGCAGGAAGTCTAATTACCATGAAATTTTCAGAGGTTTTCCTAAAACCAAAATAAATAGTATAGATGCAATCTGTTTATAATGGGGAGTTATCTTTAACTGTATACTTCTTCCTTCCTCTGGGCAAGTTCTTTCCCTATAGGTTGACTGCCTTGGTCACCCACCCTGCTTTTTTTTTTCCCTATCTTTTTCCTCCTTCTTTCCCTCTCTCTGATCTGAATTTGTTGGAGAAATTCAATCATCCATATGTAACTTCATTGCTAGTCCTTTCCTTCCACCAGCACTGCTTTCTATCCTCTACCTCCAACCACTGCCAATGTAACCAACAACAGTAACACCTCCCTGCTCTCCGGAATGCAGTTCTTGGGTCAGGGATAAGGTGCTTTCCACCTCTGGCACAGCCATGCCCCTGGAGGATTGGGTGATCCTCTGCCTGCTTCAAAACTTCAGTCTGCATAATTAGCTGCCTCCCAAATAAGCTGTGCTTCAAGTATGTTTATTCTACCTCTTTCTTGAGTTTTATTGTGGCTATTCTCACTAACAGTCAAGGCCAGCAAACAAGTAATTGTGAAGCTGATACTAGCCTTATTACATGTGACAAACTCTAAAAAACACTTTTCTTTGTTCCTCCTACTTTTCCCCACCCCTAGACTCTGCTTTTTATGTTCCCCTCTCCACTTATCTCAGGTATGTCTATTTCTGTCTGTTTCTGACATTGGCTGCATCTCCACAAGTAGTCATTCACCCACTCTGGACTTAGACCAGGTCTTGGTGCATTTATCAACCTACAAGAGGAAGATACAGTCACTTGTCTCCAGTGTCTCACAGTCTAGCTAAAGGTACAAGACACATATAAGAGATACTAAAGGCAAATTCTGAAAAATACTAAATTATTTATATGGAAAGTAAATTCTATAATGGGTCATAGAATGGAGATAAAGTCCAATGGATAAGGCCAAGAGGGCTTCCTGGTGTGTGTGTGGCGGGGGGAAGGAAGTTGCTGTATTTGAGCTGGACCATGATGGATGATTAGTATTTATGCCAAAAAGGAAGAGGAAATCTTTCCATGTGGCCAGACCCAAGTGATGAAATGCAAGAGGTGTGAAGCAAGAGGAAGTGATAGGCAAGATTGTGAAGAAAAAAAGAAGGACAAGGAGAAGAGCTTTTGGGAGGAGCGATCAATTGTAGCACTCAATGCATAATAGTGATTAAAATCAACTAATAGACATGATCACTGTCTGTATGCCCAGCTCACTATCTTTCTCCAGTTTGTGTTAATATCCCTCAGTCTTCTAATTTATGGGCTTTGTTTCTCCCTAAAGTACTTAAATACTTTTCTGATTAATCTCACAAAGGGACTGGAGGTCTTCTACTGTATCAATGGGTTGCATGCCCTTCTAGCATCAAGCTTCCTCTATCTGAGCTCCAGTCTCAGTGATATACTTTCAAATTCCTAGAATGAAATGGATCACTTATACCATGAACATTTCCACATGCTATTTCCCTTGTCTGGAACACCCTCCCCTTTCCTAGCCTCCTCTTCACCAAATTAATTCTTGTTCTTCCTTCAGAAGTTATACCAGTAATCATGCCTTCAAAAATTCTTCCTTAATCCCTAGTTCAGGTCACATCCACTTATTATATGCTCATACAGAAGAACTGTGTACTTCTTCTTCATTGCACTCATCACAGATAAAATTTTATGTACTGTTGTGTAATTTTTTATTTGTGTGACAATCTAATTGTCAGTCTCTCCCAACTGTAAATTCCAAGAGGATAGGGTCTACATCTGCTTATTCCAAAATTAATATTAGTAGTATTTACAAAAACTCTTATCCCTGATTTTCTCTCTTGCTTGGGAAAAGCAGCAATGTGCCTTATTTTTTGTTTACTTCTCAGCTAAAAACATGTGCCATTTCATTCATTTACAAACAAGTCCAAATCACAGTGTTATTTTAGAACAAAGAGTACACACACATAAATAAAATAAGTTGCATGAACAGGAAAGTACTGAAGTTTATCCACTACCATTCTCCTTTGTCCTCACCTCACTTCTCCCTGCAAACATTCTAGTTGTACTCCCTCTAATATTTGGAAGGTAGGAGGGACATGAAAGCTTTTCCATGGTGTTCTCCAAACAGTGTATAGCCACACAACTTAACCCAAAAAGTCCTCAATTTTTTTTTTCACTGAGTTGCTGATGTACTTGCCACTGGAAGGGAAATGAATATGCAGCTAAAAAAGTGCATTCAGAATTACTTGGGGAAGTGAATATATATTTCCTCTTTATCTGTTTGAAAAGAAAGTAACTGAAATATCAGTAACTTCTAGCTGGGAATTTACACACTTAAATAAGAACAGCTAGATGCTTGGGATCTTCACACTCCAAACCCAACTTTTTTTTTTTTCTTTCTGCCAACAATATCAGAGGACTGGGTGAATTCACCTCAAGTACCAGGGACCCAACATTATGCTAAATTCCTTAGAAACAGTAAACATGTAACTAAAAGATTTTAACTATGCCTATAGTTTAGGTTTCAGGTAAATCTCATATTCTCTAAATGAACACAGTGTCTATATAAACCTGGTTAGTGTTCCAATAATGAAATTCATTTAATTACTAACTGCACTAATTATGAGAAGTCTTGAAGTCATTCAGAAAACAAACAAAAAAAGTCAAAATCCTAAATCTTACAGCTTTTCTTTTAAAATATAATCATCTTTTTGGGGGCACCTGGGTGACGCAGTCAGCTAAGCATCTGGACTCTTGATTTTGACTCTTGATTTTGGCTCAAGTCATGATCTCGTGGTTGTGATATGGAGCCCCGAGTGGGCTCCACGCTAACAGCATGGAGGCTGATTGGGATTTTCTCTCTCTCTCTCTCTCTCTCTCTCTCTGCCCCTCCCCTGCTTACTCTCTAAATAAATAAATAAATAAATAAACAAAAAATAAATTAAATATGGTCTTCTTTTGCTTCAATGGAAGGAAGGGACCACAAGGCCAGCTTCCAAATAAGTTCATAACACTGGACATTACATCTGCAAAAGGACAGAAAACATTTTTTAAGTATAATTTATTGTCAAATTGGTCTCCATACAATACCTAGTGTTCATATCAACAAGTGCCCTCCTCCATGCCCATCACCCACTTTCCCCTCTCCCCCACCCTCCATCAACCCTCAGTGCTTAAGAGTCTCTTATGGTTTATCAAGCACAGTGATTGAAGATTTTTAGCTCATCCATGATACTGGAGAACCATCACCTCTTGGATATTTCTCTAGCACCTGAGATTTCCTTCTCACTAATTAAACACTTTTGGATAATAGCAATTTCCTATTGCTACAGGCAGTTAGAGAAAATGAATGTTTTAACCAAAGAGCTTTGTAAAGTGCCCAGAAGCCTTGAAAGCTTGCTATAGGTTAGAAAAATGTCAAGATAATAATAATAATAATGACAATAGAAAATTTTCTTGAGCATTATATATGCTAGGCAATATTCTAAGTGTCTTGCCTATATTTATTTACCTAATTTGTACAACTCTATGATGTAGATACTGCTATTATTTCTATTTTATACTTAAGAAAAATAAGGCACAGAAAGGTTAAGTGACTTTCTCAAAGCACATATTCCTCCAATAATTCTGATGATTTCTAGACTAATAATTATAACCACATCTTCTTTTGCTAGAGTGCTTATAACTGTCCAAATTATCTTATCCATTAGCAAATATAAGATTATGCTTTTTGTAATGCAAACTGCTCACTAGAAGCTGATCAATCCTCCTAACAAAATGTGTGGCTTTTGATCCACTCTAAGATTTAAAAAATCTCTGGATCCAGATTTGTAAATATGAGTCCTAAAGTCACAAACTAACTCTTACAGGCATGATGAAAAAGTGGCTTACCTAAGACAACAAAGCTAATAAATAGCAAAATCAAATCAAAATATGAGTGATTTGGAATTATGTTACTATAAGTCTGAAGTAGATTTTGATAAGTTAAACTAAATATTGGGAACCCAAGAGTAACCATTAAGGAAACACCTCAAAAATATAATTCAAAATCGTTAAAGGAATGAAAAAATGTCCAACAGAAAAAAGCACTCAAAAAAAAGAGAGACAGTAAAAGAGGAACATAAGACAGAAATAGTCATAAAACATATAGAAAACAAACAGTAGGGGCACCTGGGTGGCTCAGTTGGTTAAGTATCTGACTTTAGCTCAGGTCATGATCTTGTGGTCTGTGAGTTCAAGCCCCACGTTGGGCTATCTGCTGACACTCAGAGCCTGGAGCCTGCTTTGGATTGTGTGTGTGTGTGTGTGTGTGTGTGTGTCTGCCCTTCTCCCACTCACACTCTGTCTCTCTCTCAAAAATAAAAAAATTAAAACAACAGCAAAAAAAGGTAAAATCGTATAAAAATTACAACCATATCTATAATAACATTAAATAGGGTAGATTAAACAATTCAACCAAAAGGCACAGATTATAAAACTTAATTTAAAAAAACAAGATCCAGCAATATGCTATCTATATATACTTTAGATTCAAAGGCAATAATGGATTGAAAGAAAAAAAAAATAGAAAAAGATATACCCCTACAAAAAATAACCAAAAAAGGAGCTAGAGCAGCTATACTAACATCAGACAGAGTAGACTTAACCACCTGTTACTAAGGATTAAGAAGGACATTTATAGTGATAAAATGGTCAATCTATTAGGAATATTTTTATCATTATAAACATATATGCACCCACACACGGAGGCACAAAATACATGAATTAATAATTTACATAATTGAAGGAAGAAATATACAATTCAGCAATAATAGTTTGAAGCATCAGTACCCCAGTTTCAATAATGATAGAATGACTAGACAGAAGATCAAGGATATTGAAAAATTAAAAAATGCTATATATCAACTAGACCTAATAGATAGACCCAATAGCTCTATAAAACACTTCATTCAACAACAGTAGAATATACATTCTCCTCAAGTGGACATGGAATATTCTTCAGGACAGAACATATACAGGGTATAAAATATACCTCAATAGATTTAATGGGATTAAAATCATTCAAAGTATGTTGATAGCCCACAATGGAATTAAAATAGAAATCATAAACAGAAAGAAATTGAGTTTTTATAAACTTTCTTTTCTTTTTTTAAATGTTTATTTATTTATTTTGAGAGAAAGAGATAGTGAGTGGGGGAGGAGCAGAGAGAGAGGGAGACAGAGAATCCCAAGCAGGCTCCGTGATGTCAGCACAGAGCCCAATGTGGGACTTGATCTCACAAACCTTGAGATCATAAACTGAGCCAAAACCAAGAGTTCGACACTAAACCAACTAAACCACCAAGGGACCCCAAAATTAAGAGTTTTTGAAGGTGTAAATTAAACAATACACTCATAAATAACAGCATGTCAAAGAAGAATGACAAGGGAAAACAAAATACTTTAAGATGGATAAACGTGAAAACACAAGATATCAAAATTTATGTAATGTGACACAAGCACTTCTTAGAGGGAAATTTATAGCTGAAAATAACTATATGTAAAAAAGATTAAAAACCTCAAAACAATGTCCTATCATTTCACCTTAACAAATTAAAAAAGAAAAGAAGAGTAATCTAAACTTCAAGCAATCAAAAGGAAGGAAATAATGATGGTGATGATGATGATAATAAATGATTAGAGCAGACATTAATGAAGTACAGAATAGAAAAAATAATAGCAAAAGTCAATGAAACCAAAAGTTTGTTCTTTAATTAGATCAACAAATTTGACTAATCTTTAGCTAGACTGACCAAGAAAAAAAGACGATTCAAGTTACTAAAATTGGGAATGAAATAGCAAACATTATTGCTGACCTTACAAAACAAAAAGTTATTATAAGAGAATGCTACAAATGATTTATGTTAACAAATTTACAATCTAAATGAAATTGGACAAATTGCTAGAAATATACAAACTACCAAAACTGAAGATAAATGGAAAATGTAAATATCATATAACAAGTAAAGAGACTGAATTAGTATTCAAAAAGCTTTCCACAAAGAAAATTCCAGGAGCAGATGGCTTCACTGATTAACTTTGTCAAACATTTAGAGAAAACATAACACCAATCCTTCACAAACATGTCTTAAAAATAGAAGAGAATACTTCCAATTTATTTTATAAGACCAGCATTACACCGATACTAATACAAAGACATCCAAAGAAAAGAAAACAATAGACTAATACCCCTTGTGAATACAGATTCAAAAATCCTTCAACACTACTAGTGAACCGAATCCAGCGACATATGAAGAAGATTTATATAGCATAACCAAGTGGGATTTGTCTTCAAAATATAAGTTTGCCTCAACCTATGAAAAGATTATTTACTATATTAATAGAATTAAAACCATAACACATCATCATCTCAATACATGCTGCCAAAATCCAACACCCTTTCAAAAAAAGCACTGAATCAGCTACAAATAGAAGAAAAAATCCTCATGATGATAAAGGACAACTATAAAAGGACAACTATAAAACACTCACTGCTGAATTCTAATTCAATGGTGAAAGAATTAATACTTTCCCACTAAGATTAGGAACAAATCAAATATGTTTTCTTTCACCACTATAATTCAGCACAGTAGTGGAAATTCTTGTCAGAGCAGTTAAGCAATAAATAAACAAACAAATATAAATAATAAACAAACAAATAAATAAGTGGCACTCAGTTTGGAAAGGAAGAAATAAAACTATCTGTATTCACAGAAGGCATAAACTTTCATATAAAAAATTCCAAGAAGTCCAAAAAATAACTATTAGATATAATAAACAAGGTCAGCAGTGCTGTAGGATATATACAACAGATCAAAACAAAAATCAGCTGGATTTCTATATACCAGTAATGAATATATCTGAATAGATCTGAAAATAATTTTTTTCTTTTGCAAGTTTCTATTTAAATTCCAGTTAGTTAACATACAGTGTAATTCTAGTTTTAGATGTAGAATTTAGCAACTCAACACTTTTACATACAACACCTGATGCTAATCCCAAGTACACTCCTTAATCCCTATAACCTATTAACCCATACCCCCCCCCCACTTCCCTTTTGGTAACCATCAGTTCTCTAAATTTAAGAGTCTGTATCTTGGTTTGCCTCTCTCTTTTTTTCCCTATGTTCCTTTGTTTTGTTTCTTAAATTCCACATATGAGTGAAATCATATGGTATTTGTCTTTCTCTGACTTATTTCATTTAACATAATACTCTCTAGCTCCATCCATGTCATTGTAAATGGAGACATTACATCCTTCTTATGGCTAAGTAATATTTAATTACTATATATTTTATATATAGTATATATACTTTATATATATATTTAATATAGCATATATACTTTATATATATTTAATTAAATATGTAATGTTTAATTTTTATTAAATATTCTCTTCTTTATCCTCTTTTTTATCCATTCTCCAGTCAATGGACATTTGGGCTCTTTCCATAATTTGGCTATGGTAGATAATGCTGCTATAAACATCAGGGTGAATCTTTCCCTTTGAATTACTATTTTGTATCCTTTGGGTAAATATCTAGTGGTGCAATTGCTCGGTCATAGGATAGTTCTTTTTCAACTTTTTGAGGAACTTCCATACTGTTTTCCAGAGTGGCTGTACCAGTTTGCATTTGCACTAAGATTGTAAGAGGGTTCCTCTTCCTCTACATCCTTACCAACACTTATTGTTTCCTGTGTTGCTAATTTTAGCCATTGTCACTGCAGTGAGGTGATATCTCATTGTAGTTTTGACTTCTATTTCCCTGATGATGAGTAAGGTTGAAGATCTTTTCATGTGTTTGTTGGCCATCTGTATGTCTTCTTTGGAAAAATGTATATTCATGGTTCTGCCTATTTTTAACTGGATTACTTGATTTTCTGGTGTGGAATTTTTAAGATCTTCATATATTTTGGATACTAACCCCTTTTTATTGGGTGGGAGGAGGGGCAGAAAGAGAGAGAGAATCCCTAAGCATGTTCCACACTCAGTCGGAAGCCCTATGCAGGTCTCCATCTCATGACCCTGAGATCAGGACCTGAGCTGAAATCAAGTCAGACACTTAACTGACTGTGCCACCCAGGCACCCATAGATACTAACCCTTTATCAGATATGTCATTTGCAAATATCTTCTCCCATTCTGTACATTGCTTTTTAGTTTTGTTGACTGTATCCTTAACTCTGCAGAACCTTTTTGTTTTGATGAAGTCCCAATAGTTTACTTTTGCTTTTGTGCCCCTTGCCCCAGGAGACATATCTAGTAAGAAATTGCTATGGCCAATGTCAAGGAGGTTACAGTCTGTGTTCTCCTTTAATATTTTAATGGTTTCCTGTGTCACATTTAGGTCTTTAATCCATTTTGAATTTATTTTTGTGTATGGTTTGAGGAAGTGGTCCAGTTTCATTTTTTTGCTTGCTGCTGTCCAGTTTTCCCAACACCATTTGTTGAAGAGACAGTTTTTTTTCCATTGGATTTTCTGTCCTGCTTTGATGAATATTATTTGACCATATAGTTTTTTAAATCCCATTTATAATAGCATTAAAATAAATTTTAAGAAACAGTTGGGAATGCATTTAACAGAGAAATGCAAATTTTGTTAACTGAAAACTACAAAACATTGGTGAAAGAAATTTAAGAATATCCAAAAAATGGAAAGACAGCTTATGCTTATGGATTGGACGACATAATATTTTTAGAATGCCAATACTCCTCATATTGATGTAGATTTAAAACATTTCCTGTCACAAATCTCAGCTGGCTTCTTCAGAGAAAATGACAAGCTAAAATTCATATGAAAATACAAGAGACCCAGAATAGCTAAAATAATCTTTAAAAAAATAACAAAGTGGATAGAGTCACACTTAACCAATTTCAAAGCATACTACAAAGCTATGGTCATCAAGATTGTGTCATGCTGGTATAAGGTAGACAGACACAGATAAGTCAAATAAAAGTGAGAGTCCAGAAAACAAACCTATGCTTTTATGCCAATGGATATTTGACAAGAGCACCAAGACAATTAAATGGGGAAAGTTAATCTCTTCACAAATGGTATTGGATCAACTAGATATAAATACTCAAAATAATGGCTTTAGACTTTTACCTCACACCACATACAATGCAAAAATTAACCTAAAGTGGACCATCTACCTAAAATTAAGAGCCAAAATTATAAAACTCTTAGAATAAATAATCATAACTCTTCAAGATTTGGTGTTAGGAAATGATTTCTCAAATGCAGTATAAAACCCATAAACTATAAAAAAAAGAAGATTGAAAAGTTTTATTTCATCAAAATTAAAGCTTTTGCAAGCCAACTAACATCATCAAGAAAGTGAAAGGACAATTTACAGAATAGAACAAAATATTTTCCATTCATATCTGATATGGGACTAGTATGCATAGTATGCAATGAACTCTTACAATTCAAGATAAAACACAAATAGCCCAATTTAAAATTGGACAAATGGGGGCGCCTGGGTGGCGCAGTCGGTTGGGCGTCCGACTTCAGCCAGGTCACGATCTCGCGGTCCGTGAGTTCGAGCCCCGCGTCAGGCTCTGGGCTGATGGCTCGGAGCCTGGAGCCTGTTTCCGATTCTGTGTCTCCCTCTCTCTCTGCCCCTCCCCCGTTCATGCTCTGTCTCTCTCTGTCCCAAAAATAAATAAAAAACGTTGAAAAAAAATTAAAATTGGACAAATGACTTCCACTCCCTTTTACTTATTTTACCCATTCCCCCAATCCTTCCCCTCTGGCAACCATCAGTTTGTCCTCTGTATTTATAGGTCACATTCTGCTTTTTATTTGTTTATGTGTTTGTTTTGTTTCTCAGATTCCACATAAGTGAAATCATATGGTATTTGTCTTTCTCAGTCTTACGTCATTTAGCATAATACCTTCTAGTTTCAGCTATGTTGTTGCAAATGGAAAGATTGTATCTGTTTTTATTATCAAGTAATATTCCATTGTATATACAAAAGGTACAGCATAAGGAATACAGTCAATTGTATTATATATAATAACAATGTATGGTGACTATGCTTGTGGTGAGTACAAATGTGTAAACTTGTTGAAACTATGCTGTACACTTGAAACTAATGTAATATTTTGTGTCAACTATATCTAAATTGTATTTATTTATTTATTTATTTATTTAATGTTCATTTATATATTTTGAGAGAGAGAAGGAAAGAGAGCATGTACGTGTGCATGATGGGAGAGGGGCAGAGAGATAGGGAAAGAATCCCAAGCAGGTTCTGCACTGTCAGGGCAGACCCCTATGCAGAGCTCAATCTCGCAAACCGTGAGATCATGACCTGAGCTGAAATCAAGAGTCAGACACTTAATCAACTGAGCCACCTAAGCACCCCCCCAATTTTTAAATGGGCAAATTATTGGAATAGATGTTCATCCAAAGAAGATAAGTGGCCAGCGAGCACATGAAATTGTGCTCAAAATCACTGATTATCCAGAAAATGTAAGTGAAAACCACAATGATATATCACCTTGCACCTGTTAGGATGGTTATTATCTAAAAAAAGAAAAGTACTGAAGAGGATGTAGAGAAATTGAAAGTTCTGTACACTGTTGGTGGGAATGAAAAATGGTGCAGGCACTATGGAAAATGGTATGGAGAGTCCTCAAAAACTTAAAAATAGAACTACCATATAATTCAGCAATCCTATTTCTGGGTATATGTCCAATAGAGAATAGAAAAGAATGAAATTTTTCAATTTGCAACTATGTGGATGGAACTAGAGGGTATTATGCTAAGCAAAATTAGATAAAGACAAATATATGACTTCACTCATATGAGAACTTTACAAAACAGATGAACAAAAGGGAAGGGAAGCAAAAATAATATAAAAACAGGGAGGGAGACAAAACATAAGAGACTCTTAAATATGGAGAACAAATAGAGGGTTACTTGGAGGGGTTGTGGGAGGAGGGAATGGGCTAAATGGGTAACGGGCATTAAGAAATCTACTCTTGAAACCATTGTTGCACTATATGCTAACTAAATTGGATGTAAATTTTAAAAAAATGAAAAATAAAACAAGTTGAAATCATAATCTCAAAGAGATCTGGACCTCCATGTTTACTGCATCATTATTTACAATAGTCAATATATGAAAATAACTCAAATTTCCTTTAACAGATGAATGAAGAGGATAGATAGGTAGATAGATAGAATTTTATCCAGCCATAACAAAGAAAACCCTACCATTTGCAACAACATGGATGCACCTGGAACACATGTTAAATGAAGTAAGCCAATCACAGAAAGACAAATACTGTATGATTCCATGTATATGAAATATCTGAAATAATTAAACTTATAGAAGCAGAGAACAGAATGGTGATTGTCAGGGATTTGAGGGGAGGAGGAAATGGGGAGTAAATGGACATAAAATTTCAGTTACAAAGATAAATAAATTGTAGAGATCTGATGTACAACATTGTGCCTATAATTAACAATATAGTATTTTGCACCTAAAATTTTAAGAGAATAGATCTCATGTTAAGTGTTCTTACCACACACACACAAAAAAAAGAGGTGCAAGCAAACTTTTGGTGATAATGAAAATGTCTATTTTCTTAATTGTGGTGATAGTTTCATAAGCATATGCCATAAGTCCAAACTCATCAAATTATATATATTATATATATCAGTTATATATAAGTATGTATATATATATATATATACATATATATATATATACTTTTTTGTATATCAGTTATATTCCATTAAAGCTGTTAAAATACATTGATTATAGTTTTCAGCAAACAGATCTTTTACATCTTTGGTTAGGTTTATTCTTAGGTATTTTATGGCTCTTGGTGCAATTGTAAATGGGATCACTTTCTTGATTTCTCTATTGTTTCATTATTGGTGTATAAAAATGCAACCAATTTCTGTACATTGACTTTCTACCCTGCGACTTTGCTGAATTCATTTATCAGTTTTAGGAGTCCTTTGGTGGAGTCTTTCAGGTGTTCTATGTAGAATATCATGTGGTCTGCAAAAAGTGAAAATTTGACTTCTTCTTTGCCAATTTTGATGCCTTGTATTTCATTTTGTTGTCTGGTTGCTGATGCTAGGACTTCCAACAGTATGTTAAACAACAGTGGAGAGAGTGGACATCCCTGTTGTGTTCCTGATCTCAGTGGGAAAGCTCTCAGTTTTTCCCCATTGAGGATGCTGGTGAGGATGTGGAGAAATGGAAACCTTCTTGCACTGTCGGTGGGAATGCAAACTGGTACAGCCTCCTTGAAAAACACTGAGGTTCCTCAAAAAATTCAAAATAGAACTACCCCATGACCCAGCAATAGCACTATCAGGAATTTACCCAAGGGATATAGGAGCGTTGATGCATAGGGGCACATGTACCCCAATGTTTATAGCAACGCTGTCAACAATAGCCAAATTATGGAAAGAGCCTAAATGTCCATCAACTGATGAATGGATAAAGATGTGGTTTATATAGACAATGGAATACTCCTTGGCAATGAGAAACAATGAAATCTGGCCATTTGCAGCAACGTGGATGGAACTGGAGGGTATTATGCTGAGTGAAATAAGTCAGTCAGAAGAAGACAGATATCGTATGTTTTCACTCATATGTGGATCCTGAGAAACTTAACAGAAGACCATGGGGGAAGGGAAGGGGAAAAATAGTTACAAACAGAGAGGGAAGGAGGCAAACTACAAGAGACTCTTAAATACAGAGAACAAACTGAGGGTGGATGGCGGGATGGGGGAGAGGGGAAAATGGGTGATGGGCATTGAGGAGGGCACTTGTTGGGATGAGCACTGGGTATTGTATGTAAGCCAATTTGACAATAAGTTAAATTTAAAAAAATTAAGTGAGACTATTTATTAAAAAAATAAATAAAAAGAAAATGAGACCCTAAACATGTATATTGATTATAAAAACTATTTATTGAAATATAATATTTTAAATTAGATTATTGTGATGGTTGCATAACTCTTTGAATATACCAAAACCACTAAATTATACATTTCTAGCACGTGAACATTAATTATATGTCTTTAAAAAGATGAAAGTGTTGAACAACATGGTCTCCAAGATCGTTAGGGCTTGATCTTAGTCCTCATTCTGGGATTCTATAAGGTTAGATCTAATCTATTTTATGCATGTAACTACTTTCTGTTGTCTTCCTTCTTTACTACATACTCTACTGGATTCCTTTCACCTCTACACTCAGAATGAAATTACTATTTTAAAATTCCATTACAGTCTATATCAATAGTTATTAATAAATGCACTTATCTGGCATTTGAGATACCCTTAATGTACAAAGCACAGCACAAAGTGATATAACTGATACAGAGATGATTAAGTTCTGGCCCCTGTCTCTAAGCAACTGACAGGTATGAACTAAAAGAGCTGTAAATCAATGCAGGAGGAAGTCCTGTTGAATGCACCAGAGAGAAAAGGCTTGATAAAATAGGAAGAATTCAATCCTTAAATGATGGATAAAGATGTAATAGGTGGGCACAAGTGCAGCCTAGACTGAGAAAATTATGTGAACCAAAGGATACAACAGGAAAGTGTTCTTAATGTCATTCCCCCAAGGACCTCATCTTTGAAATATCCAGTCTAAGTTCAGTTACCATAAATATTTGTCATAAATTATATTATTTTTAAAATATTCTATCATTAATACTGCTTACCTCTATCCTCCAACTAGTGTAAACTGGTGAGGCTTTACTGCAGTCCTACCCATACTGCTTCACTTAATGACCATAAAGGAGTTCAATTTTTTATGGTCTTCTGTGGATTAATAAAACAACACATTTTTTCTTTGAAGTCAGAACTGGTGGCTAAGGAGGCAGTCCAAAACTAAAATAAAGAAACCCTAATTCTTTTCATGACATCAATAAAAATATGTATAATAAAAAATTTCCCTGAAGATTTTACATTTGAAGACTTTTAAAAATATTAGACTTTTTTTAAAGCAGTTTAGATTTACAAAAAAAAAATAAGCAGAAACTACAGAGTTCTCATACACTCCTCACACTCTGCACTCATACACATAATTTCCTTTACTATGAACATCTTGCATTAGTGTGGTACATTTGTTAACACTGCTGAAGAAATATTGATGCATTATTTTTAACAAAAAGTCATAGTTTACATAAGACTTTACTCTGTGTTATACAATTCTATGGCTTTGACAAACACATGTCATGTGTCCACAATTACATCATCATACAAAATAGTTTCCCTGCCCTAAAAACTTCCTATGATCCTTCTCCTTATTTATCTCTCCTTTGCTTTCCCTGAACCTCTGGCACCCACTGATCTTTTTACTATCGCTATAGTTTTGCCTTTTTCAGAATGCAAATTGGAATCACACAGTATGTAGCCTTTCAAACGGACTACTTTCAGTTATCAATATGCATTTAAGGTCCTTTGACGTGTTTTTATAGCTTAATAACTTATTTCTTTTATTACTAAATTGTGTTTCATAGTCTGGATGTACCACAGTTTGTTTATCCATTCACCTACTGAAGAACATCTTGACTGCTTCCAAAGGTAGCCATGGTAAAGGCTGCTCTAAGTATTTGTGTGCAGGTTTTTGGTGGACAAAAATTTTCAACTCATTTGGGTAAATGCCAAGGAGTGAGATTGCTAAATTATATGGTAAAACTGTTTAACTTTGTGATAAACTGCCAAACCGTCTTCAAAGTGGCTATACCATTTTCCATTCTCATGAGCAAGATGTTACTCTCATTTCAAAATTATTTTAATGAAAACTATTTTTAGTATTTAGTTGTGTGAACTTCTCAGCCATTATGGCCAATTTCTGTATCTGAAAATAGATAATAAGAGGGAAAACCAGAATGTAACTTCCAATTGTCTGTGTGGCTTTCTGGAGATCACAATGATTCCTTTCAAAAACCCATTGAACATCACAGTGCAGATAGTACCCAAACACACCTAAATGGGAAAAGAAAATTTCTGCAAGACTGGGTTGTTATGCTATGAAAATGAACTTGAAAATCTGTTTTCCAATTCTGTTGAAACTTTCTCAGGAATATTTACCTACTGAACAACTTCAAATAGTTAACGGTAGAGAAACCACACATGAACTTTCTATAATTTGCAGAACTTCAAGGATCAGTATTCTCAAATCAATATTCACTCTTCATTAAGCATGCTCTCATTATTCCTTCCACAGGAACTGGGTGCATACTATTATTATTAATTATTTTCTATCTAGATACACTATCTTTCCAATTAGATTGCTAACTTTTTGAAGGCAGGGGTCCTGTTAATCACCTTTATATTTCCCTCTGCAGTATCTGGTATGGCAGCTTGCTGTTTTGGCTAGCTCTCTTTTGGTTGCAAGGAGAGAGACCTCAATAAATCCAACTCAAGTAAATGAGGAGGGGGTGGTTAAAGATGTAAAGAAGTCTCAAAGTAAGTGAAGGATAAGAACTGATATATAGCCAGGCCTTACAGGAACTGGAACTGGGATACAAGTGTAGTACTCATGAGTACTAACTGAAACCAGGCTGACTAAGTTCAAATCCTTACTAGCTCTGACTTTACACAAGTTACTAGCCAATCTTAACTTCAGTTTCTTCTTCTTTAAAATAAGGATATAATCATATTTACTTCATAGTAAGTATGCAAAGATTAAGTGAACTCATATAGGTAAAGAGATAAGAAGAGTGGCTGGCATATAGTAAGTAAATATTTATTATTATTATTATTATTATCATCAGATGCCAAGATAAGATCGATCTCTCTCTCTCTTTCTCAGCTCCATAGTCCTTTTCTTTGCATCTCTGGTTTTATTTATGGACCATCCTGTTCTCCATTTTTTGCAAACCAGTTTCCTTTGTGTCTATATTTTTTTCTGATATCTCAAAATTTCAGGTTGAATGTTGTCTTCTATCTTATTTTCTTGGTCAATCTAGCTAAATGTTTGTCCTTTGGCTTACTATACTTCAAACTGATGGTTATGTAGTGTAGTGGTTGAAAGGGCATAAACTCTGGATCCAAACTGTCTGAGTTTCAATCTTAACTCTGCCACTGAGTGCTACCTGAGTGCCCTTGAAGAAGTTACTTAGCCTCTCTGTGATTCTATATCTTTATTTTTTAAAGGTTTGATGGTAATAATAACATAATATACCCCATATTCTGTTGTGAGGATTCAATGAGTTAAGATTTTTCCCGGTGTATATAGCAAGTGCTGCATGAGCATTTGCTTTTGAGGTTTTTTTTTTTTTTTCCTGCTTCTAACTGCATCAGAATAGAGTTTGTTTCAGTTAGTTCATCTTTTGTAGGCTGAGATTCATGGGTTATAAATTGGTGCCAAGCCTAGGAATAGATTTCCTTTGTTTAGGTACACATTTACAGTCCAGTCAGTCATGGCCAGGGCAATAGGGCCAAAGAATGCAAAACACTGTTACTACCCTTGGTCGGATGGCAGGAGCGGGCAGTTTACATTTCCTTCAGAGTGCGAGCAGGCAAGTGCTGTAAATATACCTAGGACACATGGGTTTCTCAATAAATATTGCTAACGTTGAGTGAGCTAGATGGCTAATTCAGATATAGACTGGCCTGAGTATGTATGAGGCCCAGACCTCTTCCTGGAAATATCTTTGAAACTAAATCCTAGAAACACAGAATGTCAGAGTTGACTAAGGTCTTAAAGAGATCTTCCAAGTACAAACTCCTTTCTTACCCACGGTCTCTGCCTCATGTTTCAGCTTAGAAAACTAAAATCCATAAATTGGACACAATAGCTCAAATCATGCAGTAAATTTCAAGAAACCTCAGTTATAATTTCTGATGTATCATTTAATTCACCACTTAATGCAAATACTCATATAAAACAATTTTTCTACAGCTCTCTACCCATACATCCCATTTAATTTTGTCAGTTTTATGGCCAAGACTTAAGCCAATGGCTGTTTTTATTTAGGTTCTCATATTTCTTCTTACTGGTTTATACCTAAAACTGGAACTTCACAATATAATGTTTTTGAGTGGTTCTTTCCCACCTGACCCCCTGCCACATAAAGGAACTACAGTCAGAAATATTGAAAAAAAATTTGTAGCATGGTCTCATACATAATCTAGCATAACTGCATGGTGCACTTATGTATAATATATTGTTATTCCACCAAAATATCAATACTTTAAAAGGAAATATAAAACATTTATTTCATAATAATGACTGTATTTCTGAAAAAAAATCCAAGCTTTTAGGTCTTATTATTTGAGACATCACTCATCAGGTATATTACAGTATTTAATCTTATACCATTGTTCACTTATTGGCATCTATAAACTTATGATACTAAAGATAATACTAAATCCAAAATGATTAAGACAAGAAAGTAAAACCATGATAACAAATAAAGTTAAGGTAAATATAATAAATTCTCCTTCAAACAGAACATTCCTATTCAAAACAAGATGTTAACTCCTGATTGGGAAAGTCCAGAAGCCATGACAAGCAATCCGTAAAGCCTGAAGCAAAATGAAACCATAAGTAATCAAGAACACAGATATTAACCAAAGACACATTGTGTCAGACCAATTTAATCACTTTACATGGGAAAAAAAATAGAATCTTTCTCAAATGAAGGCCCTCATCAGACATCCCTGAAATTAAGTAAAGCAGTCAGCAAGTGCTTTCTGGGTTGTTGGTAGGGCCACAGTTGGCCTCAGGGCTGCTTGGCTCTGAGGACCATATATATGCATAGCAGAATGAGGAGAAAGGATGTTCTGATAATGGTTTTAGGCAGCACAGAGTCAAATAATGGGCAAGGATCACAGTCCATTTATAAAGAAAAATAAAAACCCTTAGGTGCACAAAAGGATTTCTCCAATTTCCAATATGGCCATATTAGCAGACAGTAACAGCAAATAAAGCCATTAAAAGACCACTGCTGCCTAGGCCAGAATTTAGAGTTGACTCAATTTGTATTCATTGGCCATGCAATATTGTTTTCTGTTTCTCTTTTTGTGCTATATGTCCCTTCCCCAAAGTTTCAAGTTGTATATGGTTTCACGCTGCTCCTTGGTGACCCAGGACCCCCTACTGTGACCCTCTCCCCCAACACTGAGGGCCCTGGACTTCCCTCTTCTCCCTCTGAACTCAAAATTGCCCTGCCCTATCTTGTGCTCACCATAGTGTTCAGTCCTCAAATGGCTCCATAGATCTGACAGTACACAAGAGGCTGAGAATTTACAACATCATGAATTAGTTACCTCTTCCAATAAGATCAGCATGTTAACACAAAATGACTAAATCCAAAACTTTGAACTTCTAATGAAGGTGGATTTTTCAGGCACGTCAGCAAGCTAGGAAAGAGATTTTACTCTTAAAAGAAGAAAACTTAAGACATGAGTACCAGTGTTGGCTCTGCTGCTAGTGGACAACGTGGCTTTGTACAAGTCACCTGGTTGTTATGAGTATCAGTTTTCCTCTGAAAAATGAAAGGGATTATTTAGATTATTTCTAGTTCTAATAATCTTTACTCAGCAAGTCTCAACACACTTACTATCCTACTTATTCTACCTCTGCATAAGGTTGGCCCTAGTTGTCACCAATCACACTGATAAAGAAAGAAGGTTGTATTTTCCACATTTCATGCTACTGTCACCAAATACATTTCAACTTAACTTGATAGAACTAATTCCACTACAATGGACACTAACTAAAATATATTGGCTGAAGATGAGATTTCATCTGTACCATAGGGGGATATGCCTACAAAGGGGTACATGTGGAATAAGATGTCTGTGACCTGTAATGGGAAGGATATTGAATTTAAAGTCAAGTAGCTTGGGTTCAAATTTTAGGTGCATCACTTATTAGCTTCATGATTGGCTCTAGGCAAGTCTCTTAACTTCTTGAACATCCATTTACCTGTTTTCCAAAAGAAAGGATAATATTCCCAGTTTCTAAGGAAGAGTTAAATAAGAAACATATGTGAAGTATCTAGCACAGAATTTGGAAAACGGTTGGGGATCAATTCATATTACTGGAATCTGAATTGGAAACAAGAATTATTCAAGCTTTTACCTGAGAAAAATTTTCATGCATACTGAATGTTTATAATGTCCTCAAGGTTCATCCATATTATCTCATATATCAGGATTTTCTTCCTTTTTGAGACTGAATAATATTCTATTGTATATACGCAACAACATTTTCTTTACCTATTCATTTGTTGATGGATTTTTTTTGTTTTTTGTTCTACTGTTGTTTCAAGTTTTTATTTAAATTCTAGTTAGTTAACATATAGTACAATATTTGTTTCAGGAGTAGAATTTAGTGATTCATCACTTACATATAGCACCCAGTGTTCATCACAATAAGTACCTTCCTTAATACTCATGTCGAAGGAAATTTAGATTACTTCCACATCTTAGCATGATTCCACTTATATGAGATATCTGAAATAGTCAACATTATAGAAGAAGAGAGTAGAATGTTGGTTTCCACGGGATGGGGGGAAGGGAAAAGGGAAAGTTGCTCTTCAATGGATATACAGTTTCAGTTATGCAAGATGAAAAAGTTCTAGAGATCTGCTGTACAACACTGAGTTTATCACTAACAATACTGTACACTTAAAAATGTGTTAAGAGCTTAGATCTCATCTTAAGTGTTCTTATCACAAATAAAAATTTATTGTATATGAACAAAATTAATAGGCTGATCTGGAAGAATTGAGCTGTGAAAAAAGATCCATTAATACACATTCGTCTTATAATATTATGAAAGTGTAAGGAAGAATTTCAGCCATTGTGAAATCCAAAGAAATGTCACAAGGGCATTCATGTGTAGATTTATTTATTTCAATTTAGAGTCAAAGAGAAGAAAAAGTGAGAAAGAGAACATTTTATTTTTAGTCTACTTTTCTACATGTCTGAGAGACTGTTACTATTGTTACTATTCTGTATTTATCAAAATAGAATGATGGAATGTTTCCTCAGGGAGGTAATAGAAAGGTGTATTGGAAACATTTGTGCTACCAAGGGATACAGGAGTACTGATGCATAAGGGCACTTGTACCCCAATGTTTATAGCAGCACTCTCAACAATAGCCAAATTATGGAAAGAGCCTAAATGTCCATCAACTGATGAATGGATAAAGAAATTGTGGTTTATATACACAATGGAGTACTACATGGCAACGAGAAAGAATGAAATATGGCCCTTTGTAGCAACGTGGATGGAACTGGAGAGTGTGATGCTAAGTGAAATAAGCCATACAGAGAAAGACAGATACCATATGTTTTCACTCTTATGTGGATCCTGAGAAGCTTAACAGAAACCCATGGAGGAAGGGAAGGAAAAAAAAAAGAGGTTAGAGTGGGAGAGAGCCAAAGCATAAGAGACTGTTAAAAACTGAGAACAAACTGAGTGTTGATGGGGGGTGGGAGGGAGGGGAGGGTGGGTGATGGGTATTGAGGAGGGCACCTTTTGGGATGAGCACTGGGTGTTGTATGGAAACCAATTTGACAATAAATTTCATATATTGAAAAAAAAAGGAAACATTTGTGCTAGTTAATACTTGGCTAGATTTTTCTAAGGTAATAATTTCTGGAGACTTTTGAAGAAACTCTAAGGTCCTTATTAAGTTACAAGAAGATTTTTATCTACAAACTAGAATTTTACTTAAAGAGATGTATAGAGTGAGGCAAAAGTTACACAATTGCTTTTATTTCCATATAAGAACTGGACTGTATTCAAAACAAGGGGGCTGATTTTAATCATAAATAAATTATACATAATGTGGTCTCATGTCAAAAAGAATTTGATAAAATAAGCAATTTAACTACACATGAGCTAAATATAGTTATGTGCTTATTTGTCTTTGTGGTTACTTTACCTTGTACTATATTTAGACTCCAAAATAAAATTCTCATCAATTTAATAAACTTTTATGTGTCTACTCTTATTATTTGGGGAACTGGGTTAATGGTTAGGAGATCCAGAAATGAATGAGACATTATATCTACCTTTCAAGAAGCACACAGATTCCTTGTTAGGGAGATGGATAAGCATGACACGAGTATTCTAGTTTACATGACTGAGTGACACCATTAGCTAGGAGAAGAAAGGCAGGAGAGAGAACAAATTTGAAGGAAATAAATAAGTTATGTTTTGAACAGATTATGTTTGACATGCCTATAGGACACCCAGGTGAAAAAGTCTTGTATATAGATGGATAGTCTGGGGCTTGGGAAAAATTTCAGAGCTGGAGATATAGATTATTGAGTCATATTCATAAAGGACATAGTTGAAGCCAAGGGAGCAAATATGATCACCCAGGGAGAAGATATATAAGATGAGGAAAGAACCTGAGAATAGTGCAATGAGAAATACTCTTAAGGAGCATACAGAATAATAGAGGCCATAGAAAGAGAATGGCAGATACAAACAAGTATCACTGATTGAACCCAAGTGTTGAATTTCTTCCCTCCTGAAACCCCATTAATACAATACAGATTTTTTAGAGTTATAATCCCACAAATACAAAGGGAAAAAGAGAGGAGACAACATAATTTTGGAAGCTGGAAAGTAAGTGGCTGAGTAGTAACTATATTTTTTAATGTTTGTTTATTTTTGAGAGACAAAGGGAGACAGAGCATGAGTGGGGGAGGGGCAGACACAGAATCCGAAGCAGGCTCCAAGCTCCAAGCTGTCAGCACAGAGCCTGACACAGGTCTCAGACCCAGGAACCATGAGACAATGACCTGAGCCAAAGTCTTATGTTTAACTGACTGAACCATCCAGGTGCCCCAGAGTAGTAACTAATTTAACAATTAGAAGACTTGAAGGTGATTGCTTCTGGAAACTGGGAAATGGAGAGGAAACATGCAGGTCTAACTACTGATTTTTGTAACTCTTTTGTGACAAGCTTATTAGAACTCTAGGGGCTAACATCTGAATATAAGTACATTGAGAAGTAAATTGAAAGTTAAGAATTGGAGACATCAGATATGAACTATGCCTTCAAGAGGATTGGTTATGGAAGAAATGAGGTAGATATTGCTTGAGTAGTAAGTATAAGAATTAAAAGTTTTGGTGTCTGTAAAATATTTTAGACTGGAACACATTCGTAAGCTGTGAGGAAAGATAAGAAGAGTTAAAATCAGGTTTAATGTTATAGGAAAGGAGAGGAAAAGGATGAATAACTACAGGATCATTGAATGAGGAAGTAGGAGAGAATTGTTACCTGGTGGCATTTCTTAGTGAAATAGAAATGTAGATCATCTACTCAAAATGAAGGGGCCAGAGGTAGGGACTTGAGAATAAAAATGAAGTTTTAGAACAGCTATAATGGGAAATGGAATAAAAAGCCAACTATGGATGAGAAAAGGATTAAGGATGACAGTTAATGGTTCAGCTGAATGAGATTGGAAAACACACATTTATAGTGGAACCAATGAGCATGGATATGCAGTTTTCCCCAGATGAGTCTTCAGCAGACTGGGAACAAGAACAGGCAAAGTGGACTACTGAATTGAGCCAGGACTGGGCAAGGATTGCCAAAACTATGAGTTGGAAGGTGAAGGAGTCAAAGAATAGAAAATTCTTGTGAGTGTCATTGAAATGGAGTCCAGTGGATGGAACTGCTGAGTGTTATGCTAAGTGAAATATGTTTTTACTCTTATGTGGATCCTGAGAAACTTAACAGAAGACCATGAGGGAGGGGAAGGAAAAAAAGATCGAAAAGGAGGGAGCCAAACCATAAAAGACTCTTAAAAACTGACGGTTGATGGGGGGTGGGAGGGAGGGGAAAGTGGGTGATGGGCATAGAGGAGGGCACCTGTTGGGATGAGCACCGGGTGTTGTATGGAAACCAATTTGACAATAAATTTCATATGAAAGAAAGAAAGAAAGAAAGAAAGAAAGAAAGAAAGAAAGAAAGAA